>NC_083565.1:31000238-31309685 GCF_019925205.1 Metopolophium dirhodum | reverse complement strand
AAAACAATCACGTTGAATTATTACGTTTTGGAATAAAAACTATTTTAAAGCCTTCTGGAACTACTTCCCTGCTTATCATAACGTACTTGTCTGTTGTCAGCACATCATTATTAGTAATAATATCCACAAAGTTACAATGATAGACGACTATTGTAAGAAGAAGTAGTTATTTCAGTAAATTTATTTTTCACTAATTTTTTTCCTGGACTTTTTTTTCATGGATTATGATAGTTATTATGGTAGATAACAATTAACAAATATATATTATGTACAAGCATTTTATAGACTACACACTAAAATATAAAGCACAAGTGTAGAACACTGTACAAGAATAAGATTTTCGGTAAATTTTTCACTAAACTTTTTTTCCGGGACTATTTTTCCTAGTGTGAAATTTTTTTCATCGGGACTTTATGACGGGACTTTTTTTCCGATTTGTGATTAGCAGGGTTAGGATTTATATGCAAAAGCATGTTTTTTTTGCGACTTCTGATTATTGATTTTGTCAGTAATGTCCACGAATCACCTAATGATGAGATAAATGGTGGTATTTTTATTTTGCATGTTTTTGCATATTTTGGATGAAATGCATATTATTGCATATATTGAATAAAATGAATATTATTGTACATTTTGATTATAAGAATGTGAAAAATAAATGTTTTATAGTAAATTTCATAATACTTGGTTTTTTGTCAAACATAAATTTTATTTTTATAAATACAATCCTATGGTACAATAGGTATGCCATAAAAGATTAAATAATTTGACATTCATTTTCGAAAATTTGAAAAAATATGTGATCATAGCATGTAACACTCGTAGTGAATGTGAATTATAAAATGTATTTCTAAATTATTTTTTTTTCTCAATTATATTATATTAAGACGCCCGATGCCGATGCCATTTTGTCCTCAAAAATATATTCTGCGGGATTAATGATACTACCTTATAGAATCAACCAAATTTCATAATTTTTTATTTAATTGCTAGAGAGAAATATTCTACAGCCCGCATCGATCTCTGTTTTTCAATATTTCATTCTCAAACTTTATAACATGTCTAAAAAAATACAAGATAAAAAGCATATTTTTTACAATTTTTTTAATACAATTATTTGAAATAAAATACAAAATCAGAGATTGGTGTGGGCTGTAGGAAGTCTTCTTCTTTCAGATAAAAAAACGTCATCAGAATCAGATAATTCTACAAAGCTTGAGCGTTATTCCCGTAAAGTCGTTTTTTTCGATATAATACACCCTATCAACCCCCCCCCCCCCCTAAATAGGTATCAGGTAGTAGATTAGTGTAAAAGTCTTATAATTGAAGTGGCAACTAAAATATAAAATTTAATTTTCAAATTTTATAGAATTGTCAATATAGATTTATCAACTGATTAGTGATTACCAATATATTGATGCGGTCGATGTTTGTTACTTTTTTGTCGAGTTCATATTTAAAAACAAATACATATTTTATTGCATATTATAGTATTATTATTTATTATTATTTATTGTCAATTATATTTTTAAAACTAGTTTTAAAGAATATTTCGTCTTTATAAATCCGTTCGCTATAAAGCGCAATAACGTTGCATAGCCGGTTTTGAATTTGACCGTGAATTTGGTCTGAAAGCGGTCTGGGCCGGCCGTTCGCGAACAGGTAGTCAATGCGTTTGTGTGTTATTTCTACCGAATTCCATAAATGTCCGTTACTACAGGTAGGCGCTCGTCGGAATCGTGGCCAAAGTACGGTGTTGCACATCGAATTTAGCAAAATGCTAGAGCTCACAGTGTGTTATGCTAGAGGCATTCGGATAATATGGGATAATATGGGAGTTTGTATAATTTGCACCAAAATAAAGATAAATTAATTTCACCAATTCAGGCACTCAAAAATAGTGTTTCTAATTATTAAAAATACCAAAATGAGTATCTATGTATTCAATTATTTTATATTTATATGGTATGCTGACTATTTGACTGACAATATTATTGTTTATAATAATTAAGGTTTTGCACAAAAAATGCATTATATAGGTACAACAATCTCTGTACCTATACAGTTAATAAATTCAGTTTGTGTAGGCAGAGTTACAAACAGATTCGTGATTTATATAATATAATCTAGCAACTTTTAAATCTATTTTATAAATAAAAACAAAGCTAAAGTAATTATTTTAGGATTACAGATACTTTATCAACATCTAAATTGTATACAAATAATTTAAAATCATATTATGAAGTATTTTAAAATTATATTTTTTCCTAAAATATTTCAATTATTATGATATTATGTTTGTCATCTTATATTATTATTATATGGTAGCTTTTAACTTGAAGTCAATACTGAGTACTGACGTATCATAATATAACGGCGTAAATAAGTATAAATAAAATACCGCTCGAGCATCAAAATCTAAAACGAAAAATTTTGTTTTATTAGTTTTTCATTAATATTATACTGAATACTCTACTATCAAAAAATGCAAACTAGGTAAAGGTTTCATGTTCTTGAATGTATGAAGTAATCGTTGTGCTTGGTAAGCAAAATTTTGGAATATTCAGAATAAAAAAAAAGCACTTTTCATTTAAATCCGCACAACGTGAAATCATAACGTTATTATAATACTATAATATAGTTTCAAGAAAACTTGGACCGGCCGCCATCTCCGATTTGACCAGCTCCTTCAGAGCAGCGTGGATTTTTCGAAACGTCACACATACATCCATATTATATGAATTTTTCGTTTGACCCACTCGCCGTGGTAGTAAGTTGGTACTCTGATGAAATATGGATCGACTTATAAAAGCGCCGCAGTGTGTGGGTGCCACTAAACTGTATACCTACCGAACATAGCGCACAAAACACAAAATCGCTACACATTTACACGTATAATATACGGGTATAATATTATAGGGGTATCGTGGTAGTGCGTTAGCCTAACCTAACATCAACGGACGAACTGAGGTCGCGATTTACACGTTCAATATAATATTATAATATTGCAATAATAACGATCGAGGAATGGTCGTATAGTCTTAAAACAAAACGAATACGTTTAAATATAGTATCGAGACGAGTAACGACATAATATAAATCAAAACATAATAATGTTATATACGCACTCGAAAAATGCATCAATAAGATGTTACGCGGACTACGCTACGGAGCCTGGTAAAAGATGCGAACGGAATAATTAAAGGCGATCGCCGTCGCATCGCGAAAATATTTGCAATTATACAATATAAAATGTATGTGGGTACACTGCAACAGTGCAGGACACAGAACACGGTTGCCAATGTATACCTACTTATTCCCTATAACATATTGCACTATCGGATTATGCAAACGTCATTATCGTGAATCGTAATAAATAAAAAAATTTGAGCTGACCTCTCGGCGGCCACAGTTTCGAATTGTGATGACCTTGTGAATCGCGCGCGGAGTATTCGCCGCGGAATTGCATATTTCTCGTCTTTACAATATTGCGGTGAAAACTCTTCACCTGTTGATGATGGTCGAAACCAAGCGCGGAGGAGGGTTAGGTATTTGGGTTAAACACATGCGATTGCCGGCCGTGTGTCAACACATTAATACGTGTAAACGATATTCGCCTTTTAATTGATACTAGCTGAATCCGTCCGCCGGGTACACTAATGCACACTATTTTAGCGTATTGTATATAATATTGATCTTAAGCTTTTTACGGCGACTTTGTGTGATTTTCGGCACAACGTTGTGATAAACAATTATTATAGTATACCTATAATTTATCAGTATACTATTAACTACGATTTTTTCAAGTTGAGGTGCTCGCATATAAATGTAACTATATAGGCCTTTAAGTTAGATGAAAGAGGAGAGATTAATTGTAGTTCAGACATTTTTTGATCGATAAATAACATATGAATGTCCATTCATATTGTGTCACCCTCGCACAGTTGCATAGTAGTAACACTATTAAACATTTGTTGTGTTATTTTATAACATAACACATTATAGGTACCCAATTAATTTTTTTTTAATTGTATAACAAATATTAAGTTAACAATATTACGTAGGTACAAGTACATTGTACATACATTTACCTTTTACACAAAATATTTGAGTGGGCTTCAAACAATTATAAGCGTCCAGACGCTGCAGAGAAAACGAACCTAAGACACAACTATTACAGTCTATATAGCCACTATATAAGTACGATTATTAATGTGGTGCGTTATTCAATTTTTAATTATTCAAAAGGGATAGGAAATTTAAAAAATAATTAGTTAATTAGTTAATTACTCGCGTGTAAATTCATCTAGTATTGGTTTATAGCACGAATGTTTATGTATGTGTATCAAATAATAATAATTTTAAATAGTATAAGTATAAGTTAACCCATTTCATATAGACTATAGCATATAAGAACAAAACTAAAATAACACATTGTATTTTCAAAATGCACATTATTATTATATCTATATATTTTGCACGTGGTATTTTCATAACGATCATTGCTATGCATAACTTAACAATAATTAATTGTAGCCAGTTTTTTGTATTCATTTAATTTATCTAACAAAATATATGTACATACTTTTGTTTTTTAATTATGATAATTGATAATATACCATATTAATGTAATATATTATCATTTATCCGAAATTTTTCGATAACTTTCCTTTGAACGTAATAAAACGATCACATTTAAAAATGACCTTTTTAAATAGAACCAACTAAATAATATAATTTATAATTAATAGATAAGCAACTTTTAGATCATTCCTTCTTGACTCTTGTAGAAAAAACGATAACGGACGAAATTAAAAATAACATAATTATTTGATATAATATATTAGTACAATACACATACGTCATATTATTAATTGTTCCGTACATAATCTAAAACTTGTCTGAATATAAAGTAATATGTTAAGTAAAAAAAGAATTTAAAAAGGGCCACATAAATTAATAGCATTTATTAACAAAATATTTTATTACTTGAAGGTTAACAAACATTTTATAAATTTTCTTCGACATTAAACATTCATATAATAATTCAATATATATATTTTTTAATTATTTATACCTATTATAATATCTATATAATCGACCGTGTCCTAACTGGCTGATAAACGTATATAAAACCTAAACTATGATAGCTAGATACCTGAAATATTGACAATACTTCGTACTACCGACTACCGTGTAGTAGTGCCCAATTTTTTCAAAATTCACATTTTAAAGAGGTATTTACACTTTTTGAAAATCCAAAAAAAATAATTGTTTATAAATGGTTGCTATTATTTTACAGGTTATAATAGTATAGTGGAAATTGGTAGAAATGTATTCATCATTGTTATGCATAAATAGTAACCATTAGTTACTCGGCCAGATGAGGTAAAAGGAAAAAGTATTCATAAAATCGTCGCATTTATGGCCTCGAATGAAGATATTATAGTTTAAAACAAATACGAGTTTATTTGAAACATTTTTTAGGGACAATTATAAGTCGACGTTTGTATAGATATTATAGTATATAATATGAGCCTTTTAAATAAATTGTGGGATAGGTTCGGCAAAACCACTATTCGTTGCACCCGTGCGCACGTCTATATTATTAATATATATAGTTTCGGATATTCGGCAAACAATGATATTATTAACAATTTTAAAACATTATTTAATTAACTAATTTAAGATTACCGATGACTTAAAATAATTTTAAGAGTTTCAACGATTTTTGAATATTGAATATTTCAATACAAGTAATACAACTCAATTTAAATCTCCATACGTCATGCCCATACACTGATCCAATTCTCTTGAGTTTATTTTATCTTATCATAGATAGTAATTTCGTCGGAAAATATTTAAATATTATTATAAAAAATCTCTAAACTACAATATTACTCACAACCACATAAATGGTTGAACAATTATTTTTAAACTTTAATTGTATTAGTATTTAGTATCTATAATAACCACATTATCAATATTTAATTACAAATACGTATATCATATTATAATATTATACTATTTTGTATCATTCAAAAAATTAATATATATATAAATATATAATATTATAAATAATTTTCTAAAATTTGAAACAACAACCCAGACAGCATTCTGTAATGATAATAATATTATTGAAATAACTTTATACTAATATTATTCGTGATTTTGTTATAATAATATTTTCAAACAAAAAAATGCTGTCTGAGAATATTATAATTTGCATATTTTCGTCGTTAAGTTGAATTACACATAATATATTATCGTAATTTAAAACAATATATTATTTATAATATTATCATTAATATCATTATTATCACTACATATAATTTTTTTGAATGATATAATATAGTATAATATAATATAACATACGTGTTTGTAATTAAATATTAATAATGTGGTAATTATAGATACTAATTAACGTTCAAAAAATATTTGTTTAACCATTTGCATGTGGTTGTGGGTAATATTGCAGTTTGGGGACTTTTATTCTGATTACCGTCTACTAAGGGCCTATAAAAGTCAATAACGAATAAACGGATTTTATCATAATATATTTTGCGATGTAATAATCCCGTAATCTGTATAGTTGTGTTCGACATTGTCGTGCAAAAGTTTTGTAATAATATTACTATTGTAATTTCAACGATACAACTCGAAACAAAAATTTGTAGCGAGGAAAGTAAATTATAAGACGTGTTCAAATCGTCAACACTACGAGAAAAAATATTATTTTCAATACTTTAGCTGCGATTGCGCCGCACAGCGGCTGCTCAAACACGCAGTGTGATGGGTCTTTTCGAATGGTTCTCGAGCAGTGTAGAGGTGTCCGCGGGGTATTATCACTATACCATTCGTTACATTTTAACAACCAAGCATTTCGGACGAGTGGCCTTGGGGTTATTGCTACAGTGTCGGCGGCTTTTGTGTCTTCTTCTAATACAATACATTAAGAGTGTACGTGCAGAGAGTGAACGTAGTGTGCGTGTGCCCGCGTGGCCTTGAGCACACGTGTATCGTATAGTCACTAACTTTAGTCGTATAGAATACGTGTTTGTTTGGAAACAGTATGTGGCGTGTGAGAGAGAGATAGAGGAAGCACTAAGGGGAAAGAATATTATGATATTTTCTTTACCAAGGTTATAGAGTGTTTTACAGGTACAAGGTACATACAATGCTACACCCAAATACTGAAATAATTACATAAGAATATAATGTATTAAACAAATTGGTTAAAATTAAATTAATCAGCATGAACTAATGAACATTCCATAAAAATATAAAATACAATAGAACTAATTTTATTACTTAAACTTCCTCGGGAAAAAAAATCTCCGATCCTAGGAAAAAAAATCCCTAGACTACAATATTACTCACAACCACATGCAAATGGTTGAACAATTATTTTGTAAGCGTTAATTTTATTAGTATTATTTAGTATCTATAATTACCACATTATCAATATTTAATTACAAATACGTATATTATATTATAATATTACACTATTTTGTATCATTCAAAAAATTAATATATATATAAATATATAATATTATAAATAATTATCTAAAATTTGAAACAACGACCCAGACAGCATTCTGTAATGATAATAATATTATTAAAATAACTTTATACTAATATTATTCGTGATTATGTTATAATAATATTTTTAAACAAAAAAATGCTGTCTGAGAATATTATAATTTGCATATTTTTGTCGTTAAGTTGAATTACACATAATATTATCATTAATATTCTATTATCACTACATATAATTTTTTTGAATGATATAATATAGTATAATATATTATAACATGCGTGTTTGTAATTAAATATTAATAATTTGGTAATTATAGATACTAATTAACGTTCAAAAAATATTTGTTTAACCATTTGCATGTTGTTGTGGGTAATATTGCAGTTTGGGGACTTTTATTCCGATTACCGTCTACTAAGGGCCTATAAAAGTCAATAACGAATAAACGGATTTTATCATAATATATTTTGCGATGTAATAATCCCGTAATCTGTACAGTTGTGTTCGACATTGTCGTGCAAAAGTTTTGTAATAATATAACTATTGTAATTTCAAAGATACAACTCGAAACAAAAATTTGTAGCGAGGAAAGTAAATTAGACATGTTCAAATCATCAATACTACGAGAAAAAATATTATTTTCAATACTTCAGCTGCAACCGCGGCGTACAGCAGCTGCTCAAACATGCAGTGTAATGGGTCTTTTCGAGGGGTTCATGAACAGAGTAGAGGTGTCCGCGGGGTATTATCACTATACCAACCGTTAAATTTTAACAACGACGCATTTCGGATAAGTGGCCTTGGGGTTATTGCTACAGTGTCGGCGTCTTTTGTGTCTTCTTCTAATACAATACATTGTGAGTATACGTGCAGAGAGTGTACGTAATGTTCGTGCGCGTGCGTGAGCTTGAGCACACGTGTATCGTATAGTTAATAATTTTAGTCGTATAGAATACGTGTTTGTTTGGAAACAGTGTGTGGCGTGTGTGTGTGAGAGAGAGAGAGTGACAGAGTAAGCACCAAGGAAATATTATTATATTTACCAAGGTTATAGAGTGTCTTAAAGGTACAAAATACCTATAGAGTGCTACACCCAAATACTGAAATAATTACATAAGAATAAAATGTATTAAACTAATCACTTAAAATTAAATTAATCAGCATGAACCGATGAACATTCCATAAAAATATAAAATACAATAGAACTAAAATTATTATTTAAAAATATTTATATTTCATAACATCGTATTGTACAAAAAATATGTGAGATATACTGATATCCCACCGAAAACACTTCATAATTTCTGCACACAAATTTAATGACAAAACGATAAAGATCATAAATTATAACGATTAGTCATAATCTTAGTAGTTAGTACACTGTGTATCCGTCGGATACTATGTTTTATAATAGTTTACACGTAGGTTATGATCAAAACCTACAATTGTTTTTTGGTGGTTGAGACTTTAGTATTTTACATTTTGACTACACTATACCAACAGTTTTAAATCTTTACACAAAAACTGTTAGGAAGTATCGTGAGAAGAATTTCTTGTTTTTGGTACAAGTTCTGAGGACAAAATAATAATCTAATGGTATGTCCGTTGCCATGATGATGAAATAGTCGTTCCACAGATGAACGCACGCGGGCGTGTACTTCCCAAAAATCAGTATTATATATCACGTAACGATAACAACAATGATTACTTTCACCTCACACTGAGTTACACCGTAAATCGAAAGCGGTCCGAACCAAAATGTAGGGATGAATATATTAAAGCAGACCTGTGAGATTTAATTTCCATACAAATGCTAGCTTTTTTTATAATGCATATATATTTTTTTAACTAGTTGTAAGTGTTATTATGTATCACTCGAAAGGTCAAACACGCTTAGAACTCGTTTAAAAAAATTAAAATAATGACGCAACAGATACACGTTAATGATCTCATATAGTCATAGTCATTCCTATAGGTCTTATAATAGATAATATTTTTAATCGTAACTATATAACTATTACCGTTGAATGTACTTACCTACAAAATATATTATACTCAATGAATAATTATATTACCAACTAACTAAATCTAACGTATTATTTCCACTGCATCACTAAAACTGGTTAATAAAGAAAGTCACCTTGATGGTATAATAAATGGGAATTTCGACCTATAACCTTTTAAGTTGTAATCTAATAACTATGCATTTAGAATATTTAAATTTAACTAAATTCGATTAAATTAGTTCGTTAACATATATCGTGGAGAGAAAATGGATGATATAAATATACAAAAGAAAATAGTGATTATTTTTAATTAACACTATACTCTATACTCTATAGTCAATGTAGTGTATAGCGACTATTAAAGATATTATAAAATATACTATAAGACATACGTTATAACTTATAAGTGAATAATATACATAATACACAATATATATTATTACTTATTAGGTTACTACCTAACCTAATAGCAAGGCTGGGCAAGTTAACCATTTCTTTAACTCGTTAAGTTAAGTTATTTTTAAATTATAAAGTTAAGTGAAGTTAAAAGTTACTCGTATTTTTTTTTGTTAACTCGTTAAGTTAAGAGTTAACTATGAAAAAAAAGTAGCTACCTAACCTAATAGCAAGGCTGGGCAAGTTAACCATTTCTTTAACTCGTTAAGTTAAGTTATTTTTAAATTATAAAGTTAAGTGAAGTTAAAAGTTACTCGTATTTTTTTTTGTTAACTCGTTAAGTTAAGAGTTAACTATGAAAAAAAAGTAGCTTACCTTAGAGTAAAGTTAAAATTTGGTTCGTTTTGCAAAAATAAAAATTCCAGACACATAATATGGTTTATTAGATAGTTTTTCTTTACACTCAAGAAAATTACAGGGGTAATTTAAAATGATACATCAAAGTAAAAATCCATTCAAAAGTTTCATTATTCTTCGGACAAAAATTAACTTTATTTAGATACTTTTGAAATAAAATTAACATGAAGTTAACACGTTAATCTAGAAAAAAAATTAAGTTAAATTGAAAATAAAAGTAACGAGTTAACTATCTTAATTAAAATTAACTTAACGTTTTAACTTAATTTTAACTTTTAACTCGTTAACGCCCAGCCCTGTCTACTTGTACATATATAGATGATGTATCCTCTTAAATTTTAGTGTAAAATGTTAGTAAATAATGTACTCACATTTTCTCAATGAACGACATATTATGTGTGTACCGAACTATATAATTAAATAATTCAAAAAATCAAAAGACGATGTAATTTGTTGTAGAACATTGACCCTAAGGATTTTAGTGAATTTTAAATCCCTATAAAGTTATGCCTGTGTTTATCAGTTTATGTCATAATTATAGATTTGTATAATGCCGTCCCAACAATAATCACTTAAATCATAACTCAATACTCAATACTCATGCAGTCATTCATAATAATTAAGGTAATAAATATTATTATTTATTATATAATAACTAATTATTTATTATTATTATAATTTATTAATTTACCACGTGTGTTTCGTACCATGCTATAGACAGTGCTCAAATTGGAAATTATTAAGTAGAGGATCTCAATCCAACAATTTATAAACTGCGTCCCAAGTGCAAAATAACTCAACGCAGACCCGTGGGGGGCTTTGCCCCACACACCCCCCTTATCTAATTTCTAATTTTTCAATACCAAGGCTGAACATTAACGAGTTAAAATTAAGTTAAGTTACTCGTTTCTTTTTTTTTCAAATTAACTTTTAACTTAAAGTGTTAGTTTTTTCAAGATTTACGTGTTAACTTCAAGTTAATTTTATTTCAAAAGAATCTAAATTAAGTTAATTTTCGTCCGAAGAATAATGCAAATTTTTGAATGGGTTTTTGCTTTGATGTATCATTTTAAATTTCCCCAGTAATTTATTTTTGCAAATTAGCAAATTTTAACTTAACACTAAACTAAGTTTTTTTCAAAGTTAACTCTTAACTTAACGAGTTAATGAAAAAAATACGAGTAACTTTTAACTTCACTTAACTTTATTATTTTAAAATAACTTAACTTAACGAGTTAAAAAAAATCGTTAACTTGCCCAGCCTTGTTCAATACTACATTTCACCTTGGTTACAGAATTTTAACTTTATTCTATTAGGAAATAAAAATATAATTATCAGTGATAATATCTTAATAATTTTAATTTGTGCTTCAAACGCATACCTATGTCAGTTGTGAGCACCAGTCCACAGGTATTTGATAATACAATAGTTTATTGTAGGTATACATACTATATGTGAACTACTAAACTAGGCAAAGAACAAGTGTGATATAATAATATAAACAAACTATCATAAAAAATTTAGTAAGGTATTAGGAAGTCTAAACCAGTGGTATTCAACCAGTGGGTCGCTACCCAATCGTGAGTCGCGTAACCTGTAAAAATAGGCAGTGAAATGTTTTTTTTTTTGGAAAAAAAAATAAGTTTATACAATTATAAATTATGAATTCGAATTAGTTATGAATGAATTGAAGAACAATATTTTACAGTAGATATAATGACAGTTAAAATGTCTACTGAGATAGAAAATCAATAAATTGAGCTTGCTTGTAATCCCAAACTTAAACAAATGTTTATTGATACTTTTTTAGAAATGTCTTGGGTTATTTATGTACGGAGAATTACGCAGAACTAGCAGCTAAAGTTGTTTTTCTTTCATGGCCTACAAAGTTAACACGAGTCGTGAAAATATTGTTACAAAAACAGTGGATCGCGAGTCAAAAAGGTTGACACACCTAGTCGAAACCATAGAAAGGATGAAAAATATTTTTATATTAAAAAATGTAAAATTCATTAGGTATTCATTAGGTCTTTGACAACAATTTAGATCCACTCCAAATTTTAATAAAAATTATTTTAGGCATTAAATTGTACCGTACCCCCCGAAATAATCGAACAGCCCTAGTCTGTCAGTTATAATAATATTTTTAAATTACAACAAAATAACTAAGATTGTTATTCTTCGTTTAAGGATTTAATTTCATTCAAATTTGAACTTAAAATAGCAATAAAAAAAAAACTGTGTTTATATATTTTTATATATGTATTAGATTTTTTGGTGACAGTATAAACTACTTATGAGGAAACTTGTATTTTATTTTCAAATTTTGATCTAATAAAAAAATTTCATTGACATTTATTGAAAAAAAAAACTAAAAATTAAAATATTTGAATGCCTACAAACAGTTCAAAACGAGTCAAAATATATTATAAAAATGTTAAAATGTATAGAAAATAACAAAATAAACATTTGGGAACAAATTAAGTATGTACGGTTATTCAATTTTGTATTACAACAAAATAATAAAATCCTTCGTTGAGAATTGAATAAGTTACAAAGAAAACACAAGTACAAATACATTGGAACTTCAAACGCTCATAAAAATTTAGTTTGACTTTCCAGCAAAAATGTTTAAATTGTTTAAATATATTCTAAGAATAAAAATAGTTTACATTAGATATAAAAATAGAACTAACCAAATTTTTTATTTTAATTTAGTGCAACCCACCTCCTACTCCTCCTGACACAGTAGTAAGTGATTAAATGATTAGCCATATTCATTAAGCTGAAATAGGTACCTTCTTATATTTCTATAGTTGTATAATACTAGTATGTAAAGTATAAGTACTTAGCCACTTAGGTATAGTAAAAAATTACACAAGCTATAATATATTAAATATTAATATTGTTTTACAAAGTATAAACATAATTGAGAAAAGTTTATTTTTATTATTTACCCATTCACAATAATTGTGCGGAACCATTTTTTACGACAAAGTGTCTTTCGATACTAAAATATATAATTGTATATAATATCAATCCATTCATGTGATGTTAAATTAAACAGATAAAACCAGTTTTTATATCCGGATAGGTAACTATTAAACCATCTATTTTTTCAGGAAGAATTTAAAAGCGTACACTATTATTGAAATATTCAGAAAATTTTAACTTTGATTTTTTTTAGTTACTGTCAATAAAAAAAATGTTCTCTCCGTCAAAACACAAATAATTGAGTGTAAATCTTCAATATTTTTTTTATGTGCGTCTAAAACTCTAAAGTATAAAATGTTGACATATTTTATCAAAATCATGAAAACTTAAAAATTATTTTGAGTTAGAAATTCAAACAAATTTTAGATTCTGAGTAATGACTACAATGCTATGTGTCTTTTTATTTTTTTTGTGTCTGTCTTGATCGTTTGGGGCAGTACAACTGCTTCGATTTTCTTTAACAGTATCTTGTACCTCGGGAATGTAAATCTAGTTGGTACATTTGGGTGGTCAAAATTTAAAATTCCCAATAGTTTTAAAAAGCGCCGGGAAAAACAAAATAAAATTAAGGAAAAACTGGAATTTATACCCCGTGTATGTGCCACTGTTTATTTGTGTAGAAATTACAGCAAATAATGATTATAATAAACACAAATAAACCAAATAATAAAATCATATTACATATTTAAATTAATAATGTCTATAATACAGAATAATACTCAACATCATTGTTTAGGAACTTTCTTTATTTTAATTGAAATAATAATAACAATAATGCCAAATTTTTATTGAAACAAAATTAAATCAGAATAAAAATATAAAATTACAAACGCATTTATTTTTTTACTTGTAAAGAGTGATTTTAATTTTGGTAAATTTTGCAAATAAATGACATAAGTGGGTAAGTGACTTAAAGTGACTCAATTTTAAAAAGGTGACTTACATCCAGCCCTGCTTGTTTAATTAATATTAATAAAGTATAAACCTTTGATGAATGCTGGTTCAAAATAATCAATTGCTGCAGAATTTTGTTTAAATACTTCCAACTTTTGATATGCAATATCTATCGAGGAACTATGAATTTTAATGCCATGGTTAACTCGATTAACACCTATAAAAAATAAGGAAAAATGTTTACAGTTGATTAAACGTAACTAATACCAAATACTATAGATTAGTAATTAGTATTATATAGTATTTACTATTTGCTAATACAAATACAAATAGAATACAAATTGATAACCAGCTTACCGGCGTAATGATAACTGATAACGTCGTAACGCTTACGCAAGGTGTATTGATAAGGTGTCGTCACTTGTTTGAAAACTTGATTGAAAATTTTACTACAGATAGTCGTCACCACCGGCCGATAAACGAACACTTTAGTACACCAAAGCCATAGAAAATTGAAAATTATAATATTATGATTTAAGGAATAAAATTCAACATTTTTCATTGCATAATGACTTCTATGTTCTACATTATTTGTATGCATGTATTTAAATACTTTATTTTTATCAAATACAATTATTAATATTATTAAATATTGTCATTTTAAATTTTCTATTACAAGAAAAATATAAGAAAAATGTAAGAGTTAATTCAATAAATTATCATACATAATGCTTTCAAAGTATTACAATTAACAAATAACAATTATTAATTATTAATTTATATATTGATTTTAAATACAATTCATAATATGTTGATATTGAGTTTAATACTAGTATTCATATTACCTATGTGTTACCAAAATGCATATATTTTGAATACCTTTTTATGCATTTATTACTCAGTTGTACCTATCACCATTAGTTTTATAATATATTATAGTATTCATAGTATTTATAGTATATTATAAAATCAATGCTATTACCTAGGTATATGTATATTATTATATATTAACGGAGATCCTTGGGATAGAAACATATCCAATATTATCCATATGCTAAATGGTTGATAGATTTATATGGTCATCCTAGATAAGTGCTTATTTTCTTTAGACTTTAAGCGTTTATGGAAAAAATGTAAATACTTATAATGTTAATACTATTATTAATATTTTTCAAAAGTATATAAAAACATTAATTTAGTATAGGTACATTTTAATAATTTTAGTATAATATACCTAATCTAGAAAAAACAATTAATAACTTTGATTAAGGGGGCCTTGACAGTTTTACATTAAATTTAGGGAGCCTCTTGACAAAAAAAATTTGAGATCTGTACTAGATTATACTGTACAATATCTAAATATATACAACTAGCTATCCCGGTAAACGATCATGTTTGTGATGTTGCATTTCAATTTAAAAACTTCATATACATTTTTCAAACATAATTTGTAGTTATTGAAGAAATATATAAACAAAATTTTTGACAAAGGTTGGTAGCTCAATACACAATCATTTGCAATATGATTTATCGAGTAGACATCAATTATAAAATATGATATAAATTTAGTCACTTCTCTGGAAATTTGCATCCTTAATAAAATCTTTAAATTAAATTAAAATTATTATGATTCTGATCCTAATTTTAATAGTAGTTTAGTAGAGTGGAGTATTATTTTCTAGTGCTCATAAATGTCACAAGAAGTAAGAAAAATCAAACCATGATATTAAATAACAAAAACAAATTTCAGAATTAACTTCTATTAGTCTTGAAGAAAGATTGCTCAAAAATGCAGTTCCAAATAACCAACAAATTGCATTGCTTCAAATTTTATCTGCATTATAAGTCAATTATAAAAATAGATGTAGGTACTTTGAAGATTGGTTGCTATTATGTATGCTGTTCAATATGCGTTCATCTTGCGGTTATAATTTTCTTAGAAATCATGATATTATGCCTTTATCTTGTGAAGGACCATAAGGAGGTAAATAAGAAATAAAGTTTTTTTTTTAAATATTAGTACTTTTTACCAAGATAATATTGTATATATTAATATTATAAATTATGTCTTTTATATTTCTTTTTTTGCAACTATTCAGTCTTCATCTTTCTCAAACAGGGGAATTTAAACAACAGGATATAATTGTTTTTGATGAAATATCTACTCGTGAAAGTGAAGCTGTTAATTCTGTCAACCTTACATATACAGGTGACCAATGATTACCTACTTAATATATTATATGCTAGTTTTTATTGGTATTGTAAAAATTTTCAGGTTTGGTAGATTTTGGAGATGATGGTGACAAGGGAAAATCATTCTCTGATAAAGCAAACCGTGGGTTGGTTTTTATGTTTGTACCTATAGCCAACAGTTATGCCCAACCAATTGGGGTATTCACTTCAAATGGTCTAACTAAAGGTGTGGTGCTCGACCAATTGATGATTAAAGCAATCACAGTTCTTGAAAAAGCAGGTGCTTTTCTTCATGGAGTAGTTTGTGATAGAACAGCACACAATAGGAAATTTTGGACTAAAATGGGAATTAATGAAAAATTAAACGAAGTTAGGAATTGGTTTGAGCATCCAACAGTGGCGGTTATACATGCTGTTCAAGAGGGGGGGGGGGGCAAAATAAAACCAACCTTCCCTCCTTATAGCATTTTTATATATATAGGTTATATACATATAATATAAAATATACACAAGGATTATAGGTATAAAATATAAATGTTTAATAATGTTTACATATTAATAATATTAAGTTATTAACAAACTTTAATATTAATGTTTTAAAAAAAAAAGATATAAATGTATTGACTTATAAAATATAATTATTTAAAAGCATTCAACTATGCAAAACTATTGAATATTTTTAATGAAAATACTTATAAAGTAATATTACGAAAAGCATAAGCAAAGAAAATTAAGTAGGTACTTATTTTTCCATAATGTTATCAAATAATATTTTTAATTTTAGTAGAGTGAAGTAAACAAGAAAAGTAATTTTTTTAATCATTTATATTGTATACCACTACACATTTAGTAAATATAATAATATATACTAATATCCCTTGAAATTTGAGTTATTTTTTAAAATGTTTATTGAGCAATACCTAATACTCAAAAGTCAAATGATTTATACATTACTTATAATAGGTACCTTCTAAGTGTAGAAAAGCGTTCTATACTTCTACTGAATACTATGTTAAAATATAATCCTATAAATATTTTGCTATCAAATCATAAAATTCAAAAATTTGTCTATAGGTGTTGATGGGTCAGCGATATACGAAATTAAAAAAAAAACCAAATTGCACCTTTTGCCCCCCCCCCCCTTAAAACCACCACTGGCAAATGAAAAACGAAAAATCTTTGCTTTTGCAGATACACCACGTTTTTTCAAAAATGTTGGGAATCGGCTCTATGACAACAAAGAGCTTCAGGCTAGCTGTGTATCAATTTTCAACCAAACCTAATTGGCTAATAATTTAATTTTAAAAATATTAATGTGATTTTTATAGGTTCATAAAGATGAACCATTAATAAAATGGGATCATTTTGTAAAAGTGCACGATTTAGATAAACCGGTAATGCGGGAAATTTAAGAGTGTCCAAAATTATCAATTTCTTATGTAGTATTAAACAGTTCATCTAAAATGCGTGTTCGACTAGCTGCGCAGGTGACATTATCTCAATTTCAATATTAAATATAGTTATAAATTATAACTTATTAAAAATAACAATAGTAGTTGAAATATATTTTCAGTAATTCTAAGGCAAAAAGTCTTAATTTTTATCGCTTCTATTGTCGTGCATTAAAAGATGCCACAGCTACTGAAGATTTTTGTTTAAAAATAAATGAAGCATTTGATTCATTAAATCTGAAACAGTTAAATAAAGGAATGTCACTTAACAATCATGAGTATTAAGTAAATATTTAAAATTTTGAAAACTCAAAATACTTGAAAAAATAGACTATATTGATTTTAAATTCTATGAAAAAATATAGATATTCATAGTTATATTAATGTTTTGGAAAAATGAATTATTATTTGACTATCAACTAGTGATTCATAAATATAAACTAAAAATGGTGTTTATTTTTATGTTTTTATATATGTACGATACATATTATGATCATTCATATACGATATCATGTATCAATATGATCAAAACTCATTAATATACGATATTACAATGAACTCTTAAGTTAAATTTTAAATAGTTTAGCTGAATCATCTTGGAGTATTTAAAATGAGTAAGAAAAAATTATAACCATACTTCTGGCTTATATGCTTATGCACAAGGTTTTTGCATGCTTTTACAAAGATAAAAACATATTTTTCTCTATTATTTAACTATTACTGCACATTATTTAATTATAAATATGAAATACTTGATAAATTTATTACTTAAAATATTTTTATAAACAATAGTTTGTTTCTTACAAAGTCAACAATAATTTAATGTTTCATTCCTCGCAATCATAATTAGTTTCAAAAATTATAAAATCCATCTGAAACTGGTAAGGATGAAACATATGTATAAACAGAAGAAAACATAATTGAGTTGTCCATGTAATACATTGATAGTTTATCTGGAACTTGGTAACCCTATTTTGCTGACTATAAGAAACAAAAAAAGTCATTAACTTGCCCAACCTTGCTTTGAAATCCATTATATGTAAGATCGTTTTTTTTTAAGTGCGATAAGTTGACCTGTAGACTGTAGAGTGTAGAAGACTAATAATGAATGAACAATTAACAATTTTATATTATGCTTACCTGCAACTACCTAAACACATAAATAATACATAAGTATATATATATATGTATATATTTATATTTATTAATATTATTACTTTGTGTCTTACTAGTTACTATGTAAGACTCATAATCTAAATACCACTGCCTAATAAAAATACGAAGTACACAATATGATTGGAAATTAATGTCATTATACTATACATTTATTTTATACTCACTACTCAGTAGTCAGTTAATAAATTGTATTTGTATCTAATAATATAATATTCAAAATTTAAATATTTTTAAATCCAGCGGCCTGTGATAATATAATTTGTTGTTTATCCCAAGCCAAACTGATATGATATTTTTCATCCATGAAAGTGATATAAACCGTTTTTATTTACTGTCTGGTATGTAGAGACCAGGATGTGTAGATGTGAATTTGAAAGTAACAACATATTATGTCTAGTTCAGACTTCAGACATTTAGTTATACATGAGTAATGGAAATTGGTTCATTAATTTTTGGACATTGAAAATAGCTTTATGATAAACATTAGTAAAACCATAATAAATGTATTTTCTATCTAATAATTATATAAGATTTTATATTTAACTTATGATTAATACAACAAATAACTAAATTACTAATTGATACGTTTGGTTTTAATATGTAATTTCGTCCAAATTTGAACTTATTAATACTAAAATTACTCAAATTTAACTTAAAATGCCTGTAAAAATTGGAATCCAAAGATCTTATCATCTATTTAATGAAGAATCAAGATTACCTAATTTATGTTGATCATATTTAGTACAATAAAGTATAAATTATATTAAGAAAAGAAGAAAATATTTATATTATGTTTAATAAAAACATTAAGTTATATCTTTCCAGCTATAACTGTCTTATTAGAAATTTTGTTTAACAATTTCTGTTCTTGTTGCTAATTTTTATTTTTCAGTATGTTAGCTAGTGAAGATGTTTCTGTTGGCGCTGACTCAAGTTTATTAATATAACAAGAAAACATGACCGGCGATTTGACACAGAATGGTATAGTCGTGGATTCCGAAATGATTATTTAGTATGATTTAATATTCAGACTGAAATAATGTGTGATAAGGAGTTTAAACATAATATGATTTCTTATGAGTACGACTGGTCAGTTATGCCATCTAAATGTTGTGTGAGAAACTTGTCTTTATTTCCATAAATATATTTTCTAACTTAATAAGACTGTTGTAATTATTAATTTAATAATATGAATTTTATTTTCAGTTTTGTATAAGAAATATATTTATACATAAATTGGCAATCCAAATTTAAAATAGAATATTTTATTTTATTCTCAAATTTGTATGCAATTATTAATGACAATAATTAAAATTGATTGTTCTTATCACCTTAAGAAATGTATGCACTGTATTTGTGCACTATTCATACATACAGAAATACATATATTATGTACTATGTATTTATAAAATAAAAAAACTTATTTTATTTTAAAAGTTTGTTATTTTTTCTTCCTGACTGTAATACATTTTGGGCAGAACCATTTTCCTTTGGGCTTCGTAATTAATTTGACACATGCAAAATGGAACCATTCAATAGGACACTGAAATAATAAAAGCACACAATTAAAAAATTAAACTTTACAAAACCAAACCAATGAAACAATATTCACAATGGTTACAATAATATAAATAATAATAAAATAAGTGAAAATTATTAATAAATAAATATTGAAATGCTTACGTCTGGGTTATCACAGCCTATCATTTCACCATATGAAACTTGGTTGCATAAACAGTATGTTGGTTCATTTGGATCAACAGGCATGTCTAATACTTCAGCCGAGTGAGCAACTCCAGCACCGACCAATGCACCAGTAAGAGAACTAGTCTCTACTGTAACACTGGCTACGCTTTTGGTAGGGTTTGTCTGATTAGTGACAACACTGAAGAAAGATGTTTTGCTAGGAGCTGCACTGGTCGATTTTGCTCTTACTGAAAAATGTTGGACATTATTATACATTAAAATCAACACAAAAAAATACTAAAATTATGTTGCCCCAAACCTTTTTTCAATTGTTTTTTTTTAGATGTTTTAGTAACGATTTCTTCTTCACTTGATGCACTTTCCTTTTTAACTTCTTTGTCTTTAGTCTTTGTATGTCCTCCTGAAACCAACAAGCATAAAGAAATGGCGTAACACTTTCATAATACAATATATTGCAGAACACTTACGTTTTTGTGAACCTTCCTCTATATTTTTCCTAGCGCTGATAGCTTTGTCTTGAATTTCGGCTTCAAAACGGGCTAAATCTGAATCTAATTTTCTAATATGTTTATCCACCTGAAAGGTACGTACAACAGAGTAGAATAATTCTAGGATTTTGTGAACAACTAAAAGTCAACATACCAATTCATAATTTTCTTTAGCCAGTTGAAATTTATCATCACTATATTCTTTCGCTTTGTCAAACTGACGTTGTATGCTGGTCATAGTTTCATTTTTTTTTTCTACAGAGTATCTCTTGACATTTGACATATAATCGTTGGCCAGTTTGTCAATGTTTAGCATCAGTTCTTGAACTTTCGAGTCGAGGCGTTGCATCAGAGTCAAGTTTCGCTGTAATTCAACAGGAAGGTTCTCCAAACCTAAAATATCACTCTGTTAGTATTTCGTTGATATGGTAAACCGAAAGAGAACTTACTGTCCAAATAATGTTCCAGGTATAGCGCTGAAGTCATTATTGTTATTTTATGGTTCAGCCGAGAATTTTAGAAACAAAAAATAAACAATAGGCACTTGTATACAACAGTTACAGCAATATGGAATTTATTGTGTACTGTACTTGTGTTTCTGTTTTATCAACTTCTTGAATACGAAATTTGCAACGATCCACGATGTAAAGAAGATATCTTCTCTACATACCAGGCAGTAAATAAAAACGGTTTATATCACTAGAAAAAAACTGTTTATATCACTTTCATGGATGAAAAATATCATATCAGTTTGGCTTGGGATAAACAACAAATTACATTATCACAGGCCGCTGGATTTAAAAATATTTAAATTTTGAATATTATATTATTAGATACAAATACAATTTATTAACTGACTACTGAGTAGTGAGTATAAAATAAATGTATAGTATAATGACATTAATTTCCAATCATATTGTGTACTTCGTATTTTTATTAGGCAGTGGTATTTAGATTATGAGTCTTACATAGTAACTAGTAAGACACAAAGTAATAATATTAATAAATATAAATATATACATATATATATATACTTATGTATTATTTATGTGTTTAGGTAGTTGCAGGTAAGCATAATATAAAATTGTTAATTGTTCATTCATTATTAGTCTTCTACACTCTACAGTCTACAGGTCAACTTATTGCACTTAAAAAAAAACAATCTTACATATAATGGATTTCAAAGCAAGGTTGGGCAAGTTAATGACTTTTTTAACTCGTTAAGTTAAGTTATTCTAAAATAATAAAGTTGAGTTAAGTTAAAAATTACTCGAATTTTTTTCATTAACTCGTTAAGTTAAAAGTTAACTTTGAAAAAAAAATAACTTAATTTTGTGTACAGTTAAAAATATTTGATAATTTGTAAAAATAAAAATTCCATTAACATAATATGGTTTATTAGATAGTCTTTCTTTACGCTCCAGAATATTACTGGGACAATTTAAAATGATACATCAAATTAAAAACCCATTCAAACATCTGCATTATTGATCGGATGAAAATTAACTTAATTTAGATACTTTTGATATAAAATTAACTTGAAGTTAACACGTTAATCTTGAAAAAAACTTAATTAAGTTAAAATTTAATTTGAAAAAAAAAGTAACGAGTTAACTAACTTAATTAAAATTAACTTAACGTTTTAACTAAATTTTAACTTTTAACTTTTTAATGCCCAGCCTAGGTTATTTGAATATTTAACAATGGATAATAAACTGTATAACGTTATTGGTTAATTCAATAATAATTTTCTTCACACACTACGTTTACTTAAGTGTAATTTATATTTTTACACTAACCATGATCAACATCTCAAAAAAAATCTACAAAATGTGCAAATTCTTTTAAGTAAAAAATTCATAAAAATTTTCTTTTTTAATCAAAGATTTCGAAATTTAATTCAAGACTCTTCATGAGTTTTTCTACCTTCATCAAAAAAAAAAATGTCTACCTGAAGTCAAATAAAAATTTTTTGAACGTTAGAAGTTCAAATTTTTACAAGATTGGGTATACTTCAGTTCTAATGTATTGATTTTTCTAATTTGCTGTAATTAAAAATTCTAATAACTGTAGATACTTGAAATGTATACAATATGTTTATTTTATAAATATTTTGAGCTGTTTATGGACATTTTCAATTTTCAATTTTGTTATCTGCTGTATCTATGATTTCAGGGTATGCAGTGGCAAAATGTTGTCATTATATAAAATCAAATCTATGGTAGATTTTTATGGTACTTACAATCTAAAGTTACAAACTTATAAATTGTAATCATATTATATCATCATGAATAATGGACCAATAATATTCTATCCTTTGGTAATATTGATATTTATACACTATTATAGGCATGTAAATATATAAATACTTAGAATATGTAATTCATTATTTACATCATTTTATACTTGATAGTAAATATTATAATAATATGACCAATTTGATAGATACTCTTCTTCGGTATTACTGAATACCGTTTAGATATTTCGAGTTAAGTAATTTGTCTTATAAAAAATATAACACTTATGTCTGTCAGTTTATGTGTAAGTAGTTCTTTACATATTGTTTGCGGATTGATGAAGTTACCATTTTGATTTTTGATGTTTTCGCTTGGCAGAGTTTAGAAGATTCTGTAAAATAAGCATACAATTTAGAATTTTGAACATCAATAATATTAAGTTATTTCAGTAAATAATTAATTAGTATAATAACAATTAGATTCAAATGGAGATTTATTCTATGACCAAATGTGATGGAACAGAAGAACCCCCGTGCTTTTTTTTAGAACTCTTGACTATGGTTAGAAACCACCAAAAATAATGTGAGAATTAACGGATTAATTTTTTAATTTTTTAAGTATGCAACAAATTATAAATTGGTTGAGGACAAGTATGTTAAAGCAACAATTTACTGACTAGTACATTTTAAACATCGAGAGGTATGTTGTAAATAACATTTAAAATAGAATCAGTGTTAGATAAGTACAGCAAAACATTAGGAAGCTAATTAGTTTTAAATTAATATTATATTTATCAATATGAAACATTTGGTTTATTGGTTATAAATTGTAAAATATTATATTGTAAAATTATGACAATTATTAACTTTTTAAGTGTAATAATATAGTCTGTATCTATAAAAACGAATGTTTGTGTGTGTGTGTCTTTTATGCATTCCTAAACGGCTGGACCGATTGCTAGGAAATTTGGTACAGAGGTAGACTAAATCTCTGGAACGAAGATAGGCTAATTTAAAAAGGGTAAATTCCAAACTGGGGAGGTGCTCAAACAGGGTTTATGAGATTTACCATGGCCGTTTTTTTTAAATAGTTCTTATTGGTTTTAATAATAATAATAATTATTAAAGCGGTAACCGGATAATATACTTGTAAATTGGAACATCTTCTTTAGGATTTGAGTGATTGAAAGTGTTTTTGTGGACTAATTTATAATAGTGGGCGAAAGCAACACACCAACCATTAGTATAAACACCACTGCTAAACATAGGTACATTCAATATTTTAAGTAGGTAGGTATGTAGGTATAATATGCAACAAAATACAAATCGTTGCAATAGATCTCATACGAGAAATTGTCATAATTGTTATAGTTATTACAGGTTATTACAACAAACGATAAATATAATGAACGTCGATAATCGACAATCTGAAGGAAACTGAATGTGTTAGAATAAAGTGTAACTTTCAACAAGAAAATGGACATATATATGTTAAAAAAAGTACAAAAATGATTTAATTGCAACAGAAACTCTAAAACATTACAGTAAAGTAATAAATATCCTAAAAGGGCAAAATATGCATAATAAAAATTGTACCATTAAATTGTACCATGAATCAAATTTCTGTAAAGTCAAGCCTCGAATGTGAGTACCCTAGTTACTAGTAAACCGTAATCTGTGTTATAATAGTACAATACACACAATATAACGAACAATCTTCCGCAAAGCACAACATTAACTTTGTATAATATGCATAAAAAGCTGACTATCTGAGATTAGAAACTATATAAAATATCCGCTGAATAATTCATAAATAACTAATAAGAAGCCAAGGAGGAATTTCATTCGAAGAATGGAAATTTGCATTATCACAAAACGATTCGTACAAAAAAATTTTCAAGAATTTGAACGAATTAATATTAATATGTTCAAAAAGTTTAATAAACATTTCAAAAAAGCAGAATTTGTATAAATTTGCAATTAAATGAAAAACGGTGGGCAAGTGGGTTCCACTCTGATGGACAATAGTGAGTTGATAAATGGGACACTGCAACGAACGTGTTAAATACTCATATATGAATTGAGTAATATAAAATCATTGTATACGAAAAACGATTCTGAGTGAAGTTAGTTGGATTTATTATTGCCGAACACATTTCATTTTAAAATTACATTGTGTGTACAAATTATAATATACTTTAATAATTCCAAGTGTCATGAATATTATTTTTAAATTAAAACGAGATAGGTAATTAAAATTGTTATTCTCCATTTAAATATGTATATATTTTAATATAATTTAAACTGTGTTAAGGTATATATTTTATAGTTTTTTCGGTTACATTGTTAACTACTTATGAGAAACCTTAATTTACATGTTCAATCCTTACCTATAGAAATTAAACATAAATATGAAGTAAGTATATAAAGTTGTAAAATTAAAAAAAAAAAATACAATTAATGTATTATCAAACAATATAAGAAAATATGTATATAAAAAAATGCATGTATTGTATAATATGCTATACATAGTGTATGATACTATAATGCAAAATATTAAAACATTTATATATATTGTACCAAAAACAAATCATAAATACTAACAAATTGTAAAATATAGTAGCCTATTAATGGCAACTACTCCAGCTGAAAACCGCATAATATTCCATTTCACTGTGATCATAACCCAGGTATTGGTGTTTGGATTGTAACATTCTTCAGAATACAAAAGAGAAAATTTGTTCATTAATTTGAAATATTAAAAAAAAAAGTTTCATAAAATAGTTTACATTTATTCTACAAGAAGTTACCTGCATATTTTCGAGGAAATATATGCCTGCAATAGTCGTCCAAACTCCTGTATTTGGTCTGTATTTTTCAACACTACTCAAAATGTTTGATCCATTATCACCGCCTACAACATACAGTTCACCGTATAAAACTCCTACACCGGCACCACTGCAACGTACACACATGTTTGCGACTGGTCTCCACATATCAATACTGGGATTATAACATTTAACAGTGACTAAAGCCTGTCTTGATTGATCAAAACCTCCTACCTACAAAATTGAATTAATACAAATTATTTTGGAATAAAAATACCTTACACTAAAAAGAAATCCTATTTTCAATGAATTTGGCTGTGTACATATTTATAAGAAGTTGAATAAACTAAATATTTTGAACACACCAATTAGGTGATAAACCATAAGCAAAGCCATCCACATCAAGTACAAAATTATTGTTAATTACGACTAGACCGTGTCTTCTATGGTTTGTAATCAATTCTGGTCCAAAATTCCATTGGTCAGTTCTTGGATTGAACCATTCTAAACTATTACTTAATCCAGGCCCAATTCCACCAACAGCTAATATAACCTGTTATAATTAAATTATTAAATGCATTGGAAAAATAAATACATTTTACAGAATCATACTTTTTCTCCATGTCTGGGTTTAATATTGATGCTTTGTAGAATAAGATCTTCTGATTTAAATCCTAATGCCTCAAATACATTACGTATATTTTTAAATACGTAATCCCTCGATATTAATGGAAAACTTATGTATTGCATTAATTGGAGTAAACAGTAAAATACATTGTTTTGAACCCAATTCATATTTTACCCAACTAATAACACTTTCAAATACCTAAAACAATAAATATACTTATAAATTAATTAGACTACTTAATATTACATATTATTAGAAGGTTACTTTATTTTTTCTTCAGGTGATACTGAAAGTCTATCACTGGATATCAACTTAATTACTTGTTCGGATGATAAGGATAAAAATTCTCTAAAGACTAAAAACTCTAAAAATCAAAATATTACAATAATAAATAAAATATCCTTATAGAATCATAATAATAAATTATATTTTGTACAAAAAGTGTTGATGAATATATACTTCTGATATTGTTATCAAATTTGAACAGCTTTATAAATCAGCGAAAGCGTTAATACCAATACAATTTGTAGGGTAGAGTTGTGACTGTAAAATATCACAACATGCCTCTGTAACTTCCTGTAACTGCAAGAGATTTGCAGCTGGTAACATAACCTTGAGAAATAAACAATATAAAATTGAAATAATTTTGTTTTCTATAGTTAAATCAACCTTTATTTATTATTACCTGGACGTTTTTTTCAGTGAACTTGATTTGTCCTGAATAAATAAAGTTTACTAACTGCTGTGAAGCGGTTGGGTCAAACTGTTTTATTGATACGAGGTCATGATCCCTTTCTGCAAAATTTGTGAACATAGTATGGAAATACGGCCTAGCCGCTGATAAAACCACTTTATGTGCGTGTATTATTAATATCATAAAAAATATCACAACTACAAAAAATTTGTATAAATATTTATCAAGGAGATTAAATCACTTACCACTCCTTGCGTTAGGATTGAAAACCTTTATATATATCAACAAAAGATGGTTTTTTATACAATTTGACTGGTTCACATCTCCTGGAATCTGGTATTTGATTTATATTTTGCATTGTGAATTGTATATTAAGTCAATGTATGAATGCCTTTAAAACTAAAAAAAAGACATTTAAAAATCAATTATAATTATTGATAAATATCGTTACAATCCTTTATCAAAAAATAATAAAATTAATACATTATTTTAAATTGAAATCAGAAAAAAATAGTATCGAGAAGCAAAGTTTGCTGGATGAAATGCAATGATTCTAAAATATTATGGAATAATACAATATATTTTTTTGGAAAATATTTTTGAATTCTATATAGGTATGTATCTAATAATATGTTCTTACCTTTAAAATAGTTAACTTAAAATCAGTAATTGCATTAAAATTAATTTGAATAGTCTATTTGATTTTGTTACACCTAAACTAGTATTGAGACTTTAAGTGCCTGAAAAAATAAGGGATATAGTTAAGGTTTTTTGTTTTAAAATGTGATGTGAAGAGGGTGGCACATTGAGACACTAATATTTCTACGAGTTATATCTTAATCACAATGAGACATGGTGTGGTTCATGCTGAGATATTAATTATAGGAATTGCAACAATCTGTGTACAGTTTAAAACTTAATGTTTTTTAATTTAGCAGCATTTAATGGAATACTTTTCATTTATCATTAAATTAACTGCTTCTTTAATTGTTTGTCGGTTAACTTTAACCGGACACGGTAAGCTCATAAAAATGTTTCTCATTGTGCCCCGTTACGTATACATTTCAAGTTAAATAATTATAAAATACCTAAGCGCTAAGTTTTATATGAGTTATAAAGCTCAGAATATGTATTTTTTCTTCTGATTAATATAATGTAATAAAAAAAAAAATACTTACCTTTAAAAGAAATTACACGACAGTAGGTACGACATGAAAAATTAAACCGGCCGATGCATAAAAAAGTAATTAAATAGAAAGACAGCTCATGAGTACAGACATCTATATAGTACATACAGTATATAGATGTAGATATCAGTATAATAAAGATATCTAGACCATGATCATGAGTATACGTTTGTTATGTACGTTCCGCTAGCAATAATTGATAAGATAATTGCAGGGTTCCCAAAATCTATTGCTATTCGGCAATTTTGTATACAAAGTTGCCTATCTCAATCCTGAAAATCTATTGGTAACGTTCAATTGTGTGTTTATTGCCTACCCAATTGCCATATAAATGTTGCTTATGAAAAAAATCTATTGTCTTTGTTCAATGTCTTTATTTATGACTTATTCAAGTATAAAAAAATCTATTGCTGTTGTTTAATTTCTTCATTTATTTTTTTATTACATACATATACAATACTCGTAGTAATTTTTGAGCAATTAGTGCAAAATAACGTTTTTATTAAAAAAAATGTAACGTTCAAAATTATTTATTTCTACATGATTTTTAATAATTAAATAGTATTATATTGTTCTATGTTATAACATCAAACGCTAAGCAGTTACGCTGTACGGTTTGAAAGTACAATCAATTCAAATTATTTGTTAGTTACTATTGTATACATGCATTTTATATACATGTGCATGTTTGTACATAGTGTATGGACGTTGATGAAGGTTTGAAATGTCTACGGTTCATATCACACTGAATTCAACTGACTTGATCATCATGATGTTAATAAAATTTTCCATTCAATAAATTAAATTCAATTATACCAAAATTAAATGTTTACCTATTATCATGTTATTATTTTTTTTTATAACTTATTTACACTTTTATTTTGATTTTCTGCTAAGCGTATTAAAATCATTGACACAATACAACTAGGGCGTTAAAATATCTCCCGTAAATAATATCTTCATTAAAAACATCTTACTAAAAATATTATAATAATTTTTAACATATTAATATAGTTAACGTTATGATTTAAAAAAAGTGATTAGATGTAAAATAATGCTTTTTTATATTTATTTATTTTATTTTATTTTAAAAACATAATATAAACTAGTAACTATACCTGGTTAGGTGACAATAAAACCCTTCTTTTATACTTTTTATATTGAAGATAATTTGACGGAGATATTATTTCATATTGGAGATATTTTGATGGATATATTTTTACTGTAGATATATTTTATTGTTGTATAACCATTTAAAATAAATTGACCCTACATTTTTTAATAAAGGTTTATTAATAGTTTTGAAACTCAATAATGGCGGGTTTAATGCATTAATAAATTGTTAAGGTTTTTAATGAAACTTTGTTTCAATCTATTCTAGGGTAACACTGTTCAATAATTGTTTTATCAGTATGTGATGATAACGTTACGGGGTTATCGGAGTTATCGGAGTAATTCTTTATTTTAATCATAAATTATCATTTATCATTATAATATTTAGATCCACAAATACTTATTTTATATTATTACATGAGTCAACTCGATCAGTTGCACGATTTAAGATATATTTTAAATCGTAATCAGTTGTAAGCAAGCGGTCATCCATTATTTTACTTCACCGTATTAAACTATATATAACTAACTGCAAAAGAAACACCCTAGAACTGTAAGAAAAACACCAACGGTAATGTTAAATTTTGATTTTATTAATAATTTTTATTTATAGGATTATTATTGTTTTTTACTAATTTGCCAAAAGTCGTATAATTGCATTAGTTCAATGAATTTATTGAAGAAGAAATATTTAAAAAATGCCACTCAATATAAGTAAATAAGTCTAATATATATAATTTATAATTATTTCTTAAACTAGTAAATATGTGTTATGCAATTATTGCATTTTTTTCGTAGTGAAATCGTATCATGAATTGGAAGATGCATTGTATCAAGAAATCTCCAAACAAACAAAAAAGAAATAATAAAATCCATTTGATATTATTCAACAGATCATCATACTGAAAGTATTTGCAAATTATTGTTATTTTTACATTGAATTTGATTGTTTATTTATTATGTATTTTAATTTTAAGGTACCTAATTAAACAACATTATTATGTTGAGTTGCCAAAATATGATGATGTTTATCGGGTTCTTGTCATTGCGCATTAGTTGGACCACAAAATTATTATCCAAAAGGGTTGGATCATCTGTTTGCCATCCTATTGGTTATGAAACAGTGTATTAGAAACATGGAAGTGTCATAGTTCTATATAATAACAACAATGGTAATAACAATAACTAATTAAATATTATATATTACATACATGTATTAAAATTCGTTTATTTTTAGATTAGATGTTGAGTTAAATGTGGTGTAAATAAAAAATAAATAATACAATAAATATTGTATTTCAACAGTTATGAAAATTTGATATAAACTAGTGCATTCAAACATTTTACAATTTAACAGATTTCCACACCACCTTAGCATTGCATTCAGCAAAACTGGAGGTACTGCATTTTTATTATAGTGGTTTTCCAACTTAGGCCTACTCCACTTATTTTATTTGTTTCTCAACTATCCTAAACTATTTATAATATGTATATTATACTAACATTTTTAATTTTCTCATCAATACTTACTTTGTAATCTTTTTGAATAGGATGTACACAAAAGACATTCAAAATTTCCGTCAATATCTAATGTCTTTTCTGCACTTTCCATACATTGTAGTATTATCCATACATGTATCGCATTGAACCCAATCGACATTCTCCTCTTTTATATGTCTATGTTGTTTATCCGTACGGCCACAATACAGACAGATATCTCTCATGAAATAAGATTTTTCCAACAATAGATCTTTTAACACCTCTCTATACACCATTGGGCAGAAGTCTTCATTGAATTTAACGTTTTCAATCTTATTTCTTAATATGCATTCTGCATAGTACAACACATAAACTCCACAGTTATAGAAATCAGTGTTTGGTTGTTTGGGATATTTAGAAAATTTTTGAAAATCCAACTTCGGCCAATCCTCTCTTACCTTTCCTAATACATGATTTTTTTTCAGTTGACCTAATATATTCACAAAGTTATGTCTACATTTATTATATTCCATAGTTTCATATGGTCAAAAAAAAATAGAATTTATGATTTTCAAAGTCTGCAAACATAATTACCCAGTGGTTTCCCCTTACTTGAAATGGCATTACAAGTAAACCGTTTTCTGGAACAATTATAGTTTCCAAATTACAATTTTCATTTGAAAGATTTCTATTTAAATGAAACGTTGTTTGACAGCTTAATATTATAATTTTATTCTTAAACTCGCAATATGTCTCTCTCATTACGCCCAAAGCTATTTCAATAACATAATTATCTAGCCACATTTTTTTTTCAACCTCATAAATTGATACTGTGTCAAAGCTACTGAAACATAAATCATAACACTTAGTTATGTCTGTAACACTATAATATCATCTGACTACATAATCAAATTGTTTTTCGTCGTTCTTCAAAACAGGGCCATACAATTTTTTTCCTTTGGTAATCTATTTTCGTATAAATCCTTTTTGCACCATAGACCATCTACTGGAGATTCGTAACTTTTTATAGAAACAAAAGATTCTGATAATGTCCTTGTACTTGGAGTTAATATTTTGTCATCTGTTTTTTGGGAATCAAGTGAGAGCATATTTACATTCGGTGTTACATTCGATGTCATACAAATCCTATCATCTTTTATATTTTCTATCGGGGACGAATGCTTTATAACTATCTGTGTCTGAAGTTTCTTCGTTGCACCTTTTAAATGACCCTGGAAGTAGAAACCCGTTTTTTTCTTTCTAGGTCTCCAATGTTCTTTTTCAGATGATGACGAAATTAAAATAATAAATGATGTACATTCTTTTTTTGCAGTTTTGTCTTGCTTATTTTGGACCGGAGGAAGTGAACAATAATTTGATGGTATATCTAGCAGTACTTCTTTACATTTACTCAATATAATACTTCCAGTAAGTTGAACAAATCTTCCACATTTCATTCGCCGACATTTTTTGTTTGTTTTTAAATCTCCAAACCAACTCTCATTGCTTGCTCTGTCTGTGGACCCAAATACTTTGAACCACATCACGCCTGTTCACATTGGAATTACCGGAATGATAGACCCCATTGTGAAATTCAACGTAATACAATGGATTTTCTTCAAAACTAGGACACATTTTTAATGTTTCTTTTACCCGAACAACTATATTTTCAAAACGGGACAATAATTTGGAATCTTTGTACCGGTAAAACGTCTTAGCATCTCTTATTTGTTCATCTAATGTAACATGTTTTTGTTTTGTGATTAGATCATCAACTAGACTACTTGGATTTTCATCATTGAGCTGCTTCAAGGTATCCATGGTATCATCCACATCTGCAGTCTTGCTGGGTGACAACAACACCATTGTTACTGCAGTGAACCATTTGCCCAGACATTCCGTGGTGGTTATGTTGAAAGCTGGAGAGATACACGCAGTTGCCAAGCACACCAAAGAGCCATTGGTCATCTTCTTTCTGTTTCCTTTATAATATTTATGAGCATCGTCAGAGATATTTTTGATTAAATGACAACAACAAAGACTTATCAGTGCGTTGCAATTAAACATTTTCCCCTCATACATGAACTCATAACGTTTATTCAAATATTCTACGACCTTGTTACATTCATTGAATGCTCTCACAAACCTTTTTAGTATTGCTGCTGAAAAGTCACTGACAACGTGTGCCATGAGTTTTGTACTACACTGATGTTCATAGAATTTTCGAAACTCCATTAGCACATTTGTTATTGCACTAGCAGTCTGTGTAGTCGATAGATATTCTGCTATTGGAATTATCCTCTTATTGCACACGATGACAGCCGCATAATACAATTGTAATTTTTTTTTTCGTTTTCCTGTTTTGAATAGCGTTTGATCTCTTGTAGTTTCTCTCACCACCCCGCCAGTCGCATATACATGAATCGTAATACATTTCATTTTTCTTAAAACGTTTACTTGAACTTGACTAAAAAAATAAGTTTTAAAATCTTTCTCTTTTGAATCGGATACATACTGAATAAATTCTGGACAATTATCTTTCAATAAATACATATCAACCCTGTCTTCAGCCACTCGATCATCAAGACTCTTTTACTCGTGAGACACCTTATAATATACACGATCAGACCTGATGTTACACAAGTTATCTCGCTTTAATTTACTAGGAGATGCTTTTAAAATATATTTTTGACGTAAACTCATCGGTGGGCAGTACTTTGACATTTGTTTTTGTATTTGTCGGTTTTTTCCTTTCAAGAATGTAGTCAGTTTACCATAGTGGCTGTAATTGTGACTGTTACTCAGAATTGTTATTTGTGCCAAACTATCATTTGATTTTTTCTCCATCACAAGTTTAAACTGCTTACAAGATTCATGTCGACATAAACCATAACATGTTAAACCTTTCTTGGTAGTGTTTTTATTCTTGATAGTCAATACGCAAGAGTTATTTACAATTTCAAATTTTTCACGTAACAAATCGTTTTTTTCATTTGAAATGACATTATTTTTTTCCATTAAGTTATCAACTATGTGCTTAAATTCTTAAGCTAATAGTTCCTTCCACAAAATTACACTTTTTGTAACACATTACCTTTTTAATTTTAGTTCTGTCATTGAATGACCTTACTTTTAAGGGATGTACATTCTTTGAGTCCTTTGGTAACGCTTTCAGATCTGCTTCTGGTGTGTTACACCAATAGATTTAATTCTCTTTTCTGGGGTAAACAAATCTCCAGTAAATGAATCATTTAATCTACGCTTAGGGGTGGTTAACATTTCTTCATCGACATTAATTGCTTTAATAGAAACCGTATTGTTATTATGGCCAATTTCTTCTGGCTTGTTACACACAATTATAGAGTCATACATCTTTTCTGGGGTATACAAGTCATCTCCAATAGCGGAAATATTGATTTTACATTTAAGGGTAGTTACCTTTTTCTTAGTGACATTTATTTCTTCTGTTTCATAACATCCATTATCCTCGATTGGTAAAGAAGTGTCAAAACTATGTCTATCAATTTCAAATTAATTTTCTTTAATCAAATCTATGTCCATATTATCAACTGTTACCGATTCATAATAATTTTCTTTTTGTGTATAACCATCTGTATCCCACACATTTTTTGAGTTATTAGGTAATTCGTGTAAATCTGCTTTTGGTGTATAACTTATTTCTATTGATTTAGACCTCTTTCCAGAAGAAAACAACTTCTAAGCGAAGACAATAACCGATTTCCGCTTAGGGGTGGTAATCATTCCCTCATTGATATTAATTGCTTTAATAGAAACGGTATTCTTATTATAATCAATTTCTTCCGTTGTATTACAGCAATTATCTTCAATTTGAATAGGAATACTAAGCAAATCAGGGTTATACTTAATACAATCAAGTTCATTGATTTCAAGAACATTTTCATTCAAACCAATGTACAAATCATCTGCAATGTCATTGGATGTATAATTGTTTTCTTTTTTAGGAGAATCGTCTGTAAACAATTTTCTCTTTACATACACCACCGCACTCTCATTTAGTTCAGTTGTTTGACCTAACATACAAATTTTTTTTTTAGATAATTCTTTAGGGCTATCAGCAATTTCATTTTCTCGAAAACTCTCTTGACAACGCTTAAATATGTTGTGTTGATTCTTACGATTACACTTCATTTTTAATAATTTAGAAACTGAATTTACAACATCTGTCTCAAAAGAACAAAAATTATTGTCACTTATTGCTTCATTAGAAACACTTATGTATCCAAATTCAAATGTAGGATATTTTTCTTGGATGTACTGTGCTATTTCTTCCAAATGTTTTAAAACAGACATTTTAATCTTACTCTTATAATATGAATCTATCAACAGTGAAATAAATCCTTATATTATATCAACAATACTCTTATAGTAGGAACCTTCCTCGACTACTATCAAAAGTAAAATTTATCCTTGAATTATATCTATAATACTATTTTTTTTTTATCCTTATATTATAACTATATTACTATTGTAGTAGGAGCTTTCCTTGACTACTATCAAAAGTAAAATAAATCCTTAAATTATGACTATATTAAATCTATTATACTACTTAACTATCTATTATACTATTAATTTTTTTTTATCCTTATAATATTATAACTTTAATATTATTGTAGTAGGAACGTTTGTCGACTTTTATCAAAAGTAAAACAATTTGGCCTTTGCTAGTATATACCAATTGTTTAACCTGTTAAATAATAAACAGATAAAATATAATATTGTCTTTGTGTACAATTTATTTTATTATGTGATTGTAAATTAAATTGTATATCGAATAAAAAATATAAATTAACTAGTAGGTAATTATAAAAAATGAACATTTATTATCAAATCATAATCTGTAAATCCATTTACAATAAGCATTTTTTTTTGTAAATTACAATTAAATCTTCATGAAATTGTATTTTTTGTTAATGTATATTGTTAAAAATTAAAATACTTTTAGTTGTATAGTGTAAATGTACTGTAAGATTAATGTATTTGTAAATATCTTTGTTGTGTAATAGTACTTTTGTTTGTTAATTTGTTATAGAACTTTTGAATATATAAATAATAAATAAATTATGAATGGTAATACATACATTGATGAGACAATTATTCATCTAACATGTATAAATACCAGCGACATAGTTAGAGGAATGGGACATATAGGGTTACTAAATTAAAAGTACCATAAACAAAGAGCACCGGTTACCACTTAGGTACACAATTGTAAAATGTTTTTAATGTGTGATATTAATAAAATACTACTTTACTAATTTATAACACTGAATGTCTGAATTATATGAAATTTGAAATTTATTTAAACTACATAAAAATAAATACTTATGAAGAATTTCCTGATACTCATTCAATATGCTACCAATCACACATTTGATGGTTTAGTATGGTATCTACTAAAATCTATTGGTTATTTTTCAATTAATATAATTCATTATGAAAATGTAAGCTGAGTATTTTACGACAAAATATAATTCATGTTGATCCATACTAACAGTTATAATAACTTATGAATCGTATATAAGATTATACATTAAAATCTTATGTTATAAACGTATTCATTTGACCCAAAACTGGTGGCAGAGCTCAAATGATAGAAACGGTCAGGAAACATGTCAAAATGTATAGGTACATACACTAATAATAATGAAATTGGAAATGTAGTAATAGGTACTGCATTGTAATGGTAAGATAATTTTCGTTTGTAGATATAACATATACTAAATTAAACCAACATAAAATTGTTACTTATGTAGTTATGTCTTATAACTGACTTGATGTATACAATGCTTGAATTTGAAAAAAGTTATAGCCACAGCTCCTTCGCCTCTTCACAACATTTTGGTGGCTCCCAAATTATGAAGGAAAAAAAGATAATGTTTAAATTGATGTAAACAGTGGTGGATAGGCCCATAGGCAAAAAGGAATTTCCTCTGTGGGCCCCTCGTCTATGTTTATATGGGGGGGGGGGGGGGCTCACTTGGGTTTTTTTGCAGATAAAATATTCACCAAATAGGAATAGTTTAAACTTAATACTATTCATTTTTTTATATAATTATTATTACTTACTGTTATTTTTAAAAATATAATAATACCACGACAAGTCAAGAATTTGCTTACGGATCTTAAACATTGAATTTTTAATTTTTATCGTTAATCGAATACCGAAATATCTTCGTATGTTTTCCTGTGCAGATATTTAGTACGGAATTTGTACGACCTTACGCGAAATTTTCCAAAAATCCATTACAACCGAAAAAAGCATTTTACTTATAAATAAGCCATTTCCCCAGCCCCCCACCAAACTATAAATTGAATATCTAATGCGAGCGAAGCGACCAAATTTTTTTTCAGTTGGGGGGCCCTTTTAAATATCTCCCTGTAACATAAATAGTACCTATCCACCCCTAGATGTAAATATGTTTATTTATTTATAATAATAATTATTATAAACACATCAATTATTAGACAAAAAAAAAATGTCTGCGGATAATAAACCGAAATTAAATATTGAAATCGAAATATTATTAAATTTCTATCGAATAAAATAAGATATTAATGATTATTAAAAATTATAATTATTTTTGTTTTGTTTTAAATACCGTGGCTCCCCAGACCAACACTCGCGATGCCCCTTGGATCCGCGTCGCACAGTTTGTGAATACCTCTGGATTACAGGATACTGAAGATTAGGTTAAAAAATAAGAGGTACTGCGCCCCTCCTTCAAATCAAACACCGGATGTATAAAAATTAGGATACTAAGCCCCGTCCATAATTACATTTATTAGCAAATAGACGCCTGTACATTGTGTACCTAAAGCGCCAAAATCAAAAATTCATTTTCAAACCATATGAAAATTTGATTTGTCATTTTACTTTAAAATAATCATTCAAAGAGCTATACTATAATTATATACTATGCTAATGGCCATAGATACCGGGCTTAAGATAAAAAAAAAAATATAATTATATACAATTTATAATAAATATTCATGTATATGGTAATTATATTAGAATAAAATATATATTATTATATTTATAATGTGTATTGGTTATAATAATAAATGTATTTATTTTTCCCTCAACTATTAATTATTTGGTCATTGGTATTCCTCAAAAAAATGGGTTATTTATGGATGCCTATGATCGTAACCAATAACTACGGTTATCTCGGATAACCTTGATAGTAACTGGTAAGTCTGGTAAGTAGAAAATTATTGCAATGGCATAACGATATTTCTGTGGCTGTAACTGATCGAATATATAATAATTCGTCGTTTTTTTATGTCCGTTTTTAATATTTATTCGAATATCCTAACCCGTCAGCGAGTTAACGTGTGCCATTGATATTATAATTATTCCAGTCGTTCGATCGGGACTAAAGTCACATTATAATTTATAGGCAACAACGAATAAATAAATAAGTACAAATTTCAATAAATTTTGTAGTTACCCATTATAGTTGTGCATTGTTTTTCCACAAATAATTGTGGTAGTACCTGTTATTAATTTATGCAGTTTATAGTTATTATTTATTTATAGTATAGCTCGAACAGCTCATCAACGTTTATTATTACACCATTTGTGACAAGACTCAAACAGTAAAATAATTTATAATAATTATCATATTGACTATAATTTTTATCATTCACGAGTGCGTGTACTGCATATTTACCTATATATTTATTTTTCTTGACTGCCTATTGTGAATAGTTTATTTAGGCCCGAAGACGCGCTGAATATATTTGTTTGTGAGTACATACGGATATACCTAAAATCTAAATACATACATTATCGATTTTATAATTTGTATATTATCTATATTATTATAACATAATATTATGATGAACTGTTGGGCCATGGCCCTCAAGGGCAGTTTTATTATTAATGTATGCTGTAAGGGCCATAGGGAACTTGTTAATATTGTTATGATTTGTTATGGATTATAATAATTTATAAGAGCTTAGGCTCAAACATTGAAACACATGTTGTCTATTCACTTGCACAAATTCACCAACATAATAATATTATAGACTACATACTAGTATCATCAGTATTTGTCCAGCAATCATGATCACATCGTCGGATGATGCAGCTCCAGATTGAGCAACGCTTGGTTTGTCGGTTTGCTGATAAACCGAGACATCGGTGCTTTAAAAGTATATAGTTGGGGCCTTCGATATTATGTGGATGTCAAAGGATTATGAATGCCAATATGTCCGTTTACAGTTGTAAGTTGTGTGTGAGAGGGGGAGGGGTAAGGTTTTAAACCTTATTATATGTATATAATATTATATTATTTTAATAAACGGATAGTACCGGATTATGACTTGATTGATTTAATCATCATTAGTACATGCGTGATTTGTTATATTATAATAAGTTTATACGATGTCAGTGTAATATTTATTTTGTCTCTCAGACTTATAAATTGTAAATAATTATAACGATATCGTTAGGCGACCCTATTCAAAACACGATGAGAGCTTACGTTTTTCATTATATCACCACATCGATCGTTTATACAGAAAGCGTATTATACCCGTAGTCCATACATAATGTGTCCATAACGAATTGCGGAATAAAAATCCCCGAGAAAAACTACAATATTACTCACATATTATAATTTTCAAAATATTTTGTTTTATATATTACGATATTATTAAAAATTAAATCCCTGAAATAAAATATTACGTTTCCTATAACACAATCCCGATTTTTTAAAATCAATAAACTATAATATTGAGAAACAGACTTATAATTAACTGTGAGTGCCTATAACTACATTAATTAAAACTTCTAACTTTAAATGCTAATAAAAAAAAATTGTACCTATGTATTTATAATATTTTTCAAGTGCTATTGAAACAATATATCAGGAGCCTTGCATTAAATTTTCACGCATTTTTCCACAACAAATAAAATTTTATTGATACTTATAGAAAAAAAAACAAAAAAATTGAAAACTGACAATGCCCGTAAACAGCTAAGGCCCCTGCAAATGTATCATTTTTAAAGAGTTGTGTTTAGGCAATTATTTCGTTCCTCCGGTTACTGATCGTCATTTGGTGTGTAGTAAATAATCATTAGGGTGAGTATACTCCCCTATCATCACCCGCGATTTATTTGATTTACCTTTTATGTTCAACCCATATATTATAATAGTATAATATCACGAATGTTACAATAAGATAATGATTACATAATAATATTGTTGCATGTGCCGTAGGTATACAGAGTACTCAAAAAAGGCATAAAGTGATTTAATAATTTATAATAACATGAATATTACAATAAGCAAGGTGAAACATAGTTTGTTTCTATCAGCTTTCACAAGTTTATTAATTAAATTAATTTTTTTATCATTATTATTCACTTCCCTATTTACGGATTATGGGTCACCAATGTCATCACTATATATATTATATAACAAGCCTAAATTATTCTGTGTTCCATAAATATTTTAGACCCTTAATTGCGGGCTTATCAACTTCTTTATAATACAATAATATATTTATAAATAATATGTATTATGTCATATACGTACATCATCGGCAGCGGGTTTTGATCCTAGTCGTGTAAGATTGTACAGTGATTTTTGATCAAACTGCATTAACTCATAACACTTCTTGGCAATGTATTTAATTTAAAAATTATTATCAAAGTTACATAACTTAATTCTTAGTTATATTATTATAATCGTTTCTTATGAACCAATGACATAGATGCTTCTGCAAGATCAAGTATAGCCTGCAATGTATCATACCCCATGAAAACATTGAAAAACAATGCTCGGCAAAGCATTTCACAGTCAGGTTTTTAGGTTTAACCTATATAATAATAATATTAATCAACAATTATTAAACATAATATAATATCACAATATATATTATGTGCTATATTCGAGGTATATTCTACATTGAATTATTTTAATGTTGATATTATCGTATAGCGCAAACGTAAAATCATTGTGAACGTACTGGTAACGTCTGATGAACCGCCAATAAAAAAGAGGAAAACAGGAGATGTCCAACTTACTCAAATTTTGAAATCTAATGTAAAACAATTATTATTTAATCTATATTACATTACTATAAAGGTATATTATTCTACATTGAATTATTTTTATGTTGATATTATCGTATAGCGCAAACGTAAAATGATTACGAACGTACTACGTTAACGTGTGATGAATCGCCGTTCAAAAAGAGGAAAACCGGAAATGATCAACTTACATAGATATCTCGTGTAAAAAAGTTATTATTTATTTTAATCTCTACTACATTATATAAATATGTTTAAAGCCATAGAAATAGAGCCTTTTTAATAGATAGTAGGTACTTTATATTTTAGTAACTAATAGATACTATCTAATAAAGGATAACATTTAAAAATATATACCTATTGGCAAAGCTGGGAAAAAGTTATTCACTTTTTTCAACTAGTTAAAGTTAAGTTACTCTAATATAAAAAGTAACTAAGTTAGAATATAAGTTAGTTTCTGAAATTTACCAAATTCAGGTAATTGAACAACTGTCAGCTCTGATAGTTTGATCAAATATTTCAAATTGATAGGTTATAACAGGGATGGCAAATCCATGGCACGCGTGCCCGAGATGGCAAGCGAAAAGATTTTGTGGGCACGCGAAAATTTTTACTATTATATAATATATAATATATAGTAGGTATTATAGTTTATAGGTAATAGGTAAAAATATTTTGAGCATACGGCTTTTAACGGTCATTAACGATTATTCTTATCTGTAGATAAAATAATAATACTTTTATATTATCTATGGTATTGCGTTTAGTATGTTATTTTATATTTACGTACGTTTATTGAGAGTAATAAACCTACCTCAGTAAACACTAATCAGTACAAATACGTCTGTCAATTTGTAAGTGCGTCGTGCGTGTTTCGTGTGCGATTATTATATTTTATTTAACATTATTTAATATGTCTGTACCAAAAAAAAGAAAAATTAGTGATGCATGTACTTTATTAAAAGTTACTAATTATAAACCAAATATCAATAAATTGGCATCAAGTGTTCAACAACAAAAATCACATCAAAATAAATAATTAACAAAGCAATATTATTATAATTATTATTATTATTTATTATTATTATGTACCTAAACTAACCTTTTTAGTTTTTATACATTAATTATACAATCGAATTATAATATAACAAAATATAATTTTTTTCATTACACGCTCTAAAAAAATAAAAAGGTAATTTTGGGTTTGCCATCCCTGGGTTATAACCTTAATTTCTTGGGATGTCAGTCATTCAAATATAGAAAGTTTAACAAAATAAGAAATTGAAAATTTCAATAAATAGAAAAAAACTATACAATATAATATATATATACAAAAATTGAATTCAACTAGTTAAGTTACAAAGTTAATATGAATTTAAACTAACTATTTAGTGCCAACTTTGCCTATTGAGCAGGTACTAAATAGACATATTGTAGTACCAGTATTATTCACTGTAATCAACATTTTATAAATAATATTACATACCATTCAGATAATTTCTAACTGTTTTTTAAATTACTGTATTTTAAGATTCAATTTATCTGATAATTTTGTACTTAGAAAATGAACATGAGACGAGAATAATACTATGTAAAATATGGAATCAATGATTCCTAAAATTCAATTATAAAAACTAATGATACACTATTGGATATGGTAGCACTTTAAAAATAAATGGCGCAGAAAGAGGATCCAATCTACAGATAATAATTTAAGAATAGATTAGCTACCAGAACTTAAAACCCCTTGCTGGAGTGAGAGCACTATATAAAAGCAGTCTTTTTCTCATCCATATCCTGGAGCGCGACACCTTATTATGTCAAAATAGGAATGGCCTATACATTCTTATATTATCTATAGTCCTATTCAGTCATGTTTATTGATTCTTGGTAGTTGGTACATTATTTTATCCGAAACAAATTTTGATATATTTTAATGCAGTCAAATGACTTACAGTTTAAAAAAATATTTTATGTATGTTTCGAAATATTCCATATTTTTAATGTTGAATATCTGCTCGACTCCGAGAGTATGTGTGGATTATTTTACAAACATTTTTATTTAATTTATTTGATTTCATTATACTTACTTTCTAAAATAGTCTAATATTTATATTTTTCAAGAACTATTCATGTTTATATATTATTTACATTTATTTTGCTTTGTTTTATAATGTAGCTATAAATATTTTATATGTGTGTATATAAATATAATTTGTACATACTTGCGAGTTAATAGAATATCTACATATAAATTATATTTTTACACCCATTAAATATTAATTAGTGGTTTAAAATGGTGTTTATTTTTTTTTTTTTTTTATCCTTTACAAAATTTTTACCAGAAGGAGTGCTTCAAATTCAACGTATAGTAACTTATCATTTAGAAAACTGAATCAAGATGGTAGGTACTTTAAACAGATAATTTTTCGACTTTCTCAATAGTTATTAATTAATGCCTCGGGAAACACAACTGACAAATTACAAAAAATCGCTATAAATGGGATTTTAATTTCTTACGCTTTGTTTATCACCATAAAACCGAATTAAAAATTGTGACGAATTTAAAAATATCAATACAATTTACAGGCTATAACAAATTATTAAAATATATAAAATATATAGACTGACGAACTGTCTCTGCTCAGAATCATTTTTGTATAGAATAATATTATAGCATAATATTTAATAAATATTTAATTTTATAAATTACTTAAAATTATAAAATCAACGGTAACATTTTATTCATAAAAATAATGTATTTGATTATTTAAAAATTTAAAATTAATTCTGTTAGGTTAAGTTATAACTAACTATCCGCACATATAGTTCATTAATATTTTACAATCCTTGTCTATATGAAAGAAAACATGTCACAAAATAAATATACTTTATAACTAATAGGATAGTGAGACAAAAAATGTAAAAAGGAAAATATTTTGCCCTCCCCTTGACAAATTCCTGCGGATGCCCTTGCATATACTTACCCGTTTTTAATATTTTTATATACACATGACGTCCATAAAAAATACAATATTCACATGACCAAATGTTTTTTTTTATAATTTCGTTGGCTGAAAATGAAATATAACGTTCAAACATGTAACCATGGAGATACCACAGACCGTTTGGTATCGACGGAAAAATACACAAAATATATAATTATTAATTTAGTTTAAATTTGTTTGACATTCCAAATCTATTCTTGTATTTTTACGTCAATATATTAAAGATAATTATTGTACATTTTGCAATATCACGCCTACGCCTCCTTACGGAATGGACGCAAAATCGATTATGGTGACGATGATTAGAAAAATCGTGAAAGCTGGCAATCTCAAAGGTAAGTAAGTATTGTAATTGTCAACGTAACTAATTGTACAACTCATTAGTGCCGATTTGAACATTTTGCGCTCCGTGGCAACATAATTTGCACCCCCACCACCTTAAAAAAAAGTTATTTCTTTAAATGTACCTAAGGTATAACTTCTTTTTTGTGGTATAAATGCAGTTTAGCAGCCAAGTGATTTTTAAAAAAAATTCGGAAAATCTATGTACCTATTTCAATGAGTTAAGCTTAAGAACAATGGTGCAATCGAAATTTTCAGTCGGACTTATTAGTTTAAAATGTATAGCTTTTTAAAATCCGCGAGTTTCCGTATTCCCATGGTTTTTTTTCAAATTAAATTACTTTAAATTAAATTAAATTACCCAACAAAAAAATAAAAGTAAGTATGATATTATGTAATTTCTAAATCGACTAATACCTATGTTGAGGATGTGAAAACTAAAATTTTGAAAAAAAAAATCGCTTAGAAACTAAACTGCATTTGTCCAATATTACATAATTTTTTCCATTAGTTAACTCTTAGGTAAATCGTTAGGAAAAACAATGTTATACAAACAAATCAAAGTTTTCAAAAAAAAGTAGATAGGTATAAGTATTATAAAAGTTAACACGAAGATTTCTTTATGGGTAATAATAGTTTAATATTATTTTTACGTACAGTAAAATGTGTTAACTGTACATAAGTATATTGAATTCTTGAAATAATTTAGTTGTTATGATAATACAATATTCTATACCTACCTATAAACTATAAAAATAAAATAATATATTTTTATTTATTTATTTATTATTATGCATTTTGTCTGATGTTAATTTAATTACCTAATAAAAACAGTCTAGATACATTTATAAGTTTATAACCTTCTCTTAAATTGGAGATTTGAAAATAAAGTGATAATTCCTTCAAAATATGCTTTTCGTAAGTATTTGTTATTTCTGATTAAATTGTCATTATTGTTAACGCAAAACACCTTTCAATTGGGTCATAGTTGAAGATGTTGAAATTAAATATTTTTTGTAATTATTAATATTATTTTCCGACTAATTGATGAAAACACTACATTTTTGAGCTGTAATAATAGCTTTTAACACATAGGAGCAATTTGGGAGGGTTTAAAGGGGGCTTAGCCCCCTAGTTTTATTTACACCTCCCTAAGTTTTTAAATATATTTATTCTTAAATCCACCTATTAAAAAAGTTATGCCGGTCTGTATTGATTTTATAAATTTAGCCACCCCAAATCAGTTTTCTAAATTGCGCCTATGTTTTAACAGAAGGTTATAATAATATTTAAAATATATAATATACATTTTTTAATTTTTTAAATACAACTAAACAATTCGTAGGTATAATTATTAGGAAATAGAAGTCGGATGAACTAAAATTGACAAATATTGAAATATGCATCAAATCTATAAATCGTTTCACCTTTTAAGTTACAATACCTACCGTAGAAGGTATAAACATACCTTACTAATAACAAAAAATTCACTATCAAAAATTCATGACTTCAACAAATAAAATCACTACCTAATACATATAGCAAAAAAATAATAATTGACAGAGAATTGACTAAATTGACAAATTATTATGACCCTTATACATTATACATTATACATTACACATTATACATATTATACGAATATTTTAAGCCGGATCGCGAACACACTTCATCACTTTATTCCGGGATTTATTTTTAGGGGAAATTGATACTGGTACAATTTCGGACCAACGAATTACTGGACGATTGCTGTCAGGGTTTGCATCCGGCGACGGCCGCGATGGCGGCGGACACGGATACGGTTGCCTTGACCCTAAAAGTGGAGGTGGTGGATAGGAGAATTTCGAATAGGCTACACAACAAGCCAATGGTGGTGGACCATAGATATCAAAAATTGCCGGGCCTATGCAGTATTCCGGCTTAGGCGGTGGTGGGTAGGAAAAATTTGCGGCAATAATGACATTTGCCGGGGGTGGAAGCGGCTGGGTGCAATAAAGCGCCGGCCCCACGTAATACCGGAGGGAGCGGCGGTGGCCGCGGCGGCGGCAGTATCGTCCTGCTGCTGCGGTGTTATCTCGTTTCCTCGGGTGTCAGCATTTTCTTTAAACACAAAAACAATATCGAAATAATAATATGATCGTAATATTATAATACATTAATGTTTAAATCCGTTTTCCTTAAACACAAAAATTAACTCAAAATAATAATACACGATAATGTTTAAACGCGTCCCTGCAGGGACTAAAATCGTGTGTAGTAGGTACCTTTCAGTAATAATTATTAAGAATCATTTTTATTCATTAAATTTATATTTTCAAGACATCTGCACCTTTTTAGCTCTTAACAACGCTAGCTTAGTTACTGATTGAAACTTGTTTAACAACAATATTATAACGCAGGCAAAATATATCAAAATGAAAAGCCTAAATAGTGAACAACAATTTATTTGCTTTCAAATTTCCACCAACTACCGTAAAGTCGTAATACAAATGACAAATTAGATAGGTATGTCGGCACTCGGCAATAGTACGAGTTTTAGTCCGGTTCCACCCTTCCTAGTCACAGTCGTAGTTCACGTCATTTCATTGGCCGTTAAATTACCCAGCTAATAGACGGAGTGGTCGGCGAACACGATGCATACCTATTATCAAAAATTTGCTGACATAGCTATCTATTTTGTCATGGTAATAAATCTAAAAAATAATAATAACAGCCAAACGTTTCAGACAACAATTTAGCGATAACAGCATATCAAAATACAAGCATAACCAAAAACATATTGAATTTTGACTATTATAATTATTGGTAGACGGGAATGGTAGGTACGTACAGAGTGTTTAGTTGTCTGTAGTGCTACGATTAAGAGGGACCAAGGAAGCTTAAGCTTAAAACTAATTCTGGACAATAAAGTTGTAGTTTAAAAATAAAACAGAGATCTGACATTTACCTCCAGATCTTCGACGGGCCGTGGTGTCGCCATGATGGGGGGAGTACAATTTTCGGACGGCTGCGGGGGTGTAGCCGCGATTGTCTCCTCGTCATCCACGACGGTTCTCTTAAACACAAAAACGATCACAAATTAATTATAATATTATTTTCCCTAGTCGAAGATGGGTAAGTCAAAAAGGCGAACATTTTTATCTCACACGGAATTGATTGCAGATAAAAAAATTACCTATGTCTCCCTTTTATTTATCATTATATAAAAGTGTTGTAATTTGTTTAAATGTAATACTATATATACTGTCGGGCGACTCACAGCTGCAGTTCGACACTCGTCAATCCAGTTATCGAATACTTTAAATAATAATTGCTTCCATCGAATTATGGCTTTTAAGTTGAGAAGAACTAAGATCAATGTAGCCCGAACAATCAGATCAAATAATGTAGACATTTTGTTGTTGTATTCAGTATTCACGCAAAAAACAAGGCGAAAGTTTGTTATGAAGTGAACACTGAACAGATTATATAAACAATATACGTCGTCATATTTATAGATGTACCTAAGTGATTCTTGACAGCCAGATAGGTGCCTATATTTTTTCGAATAATAATTTTTTTTCAAACAAATAAATAATATTAACATTTTGATCCACATAATTACTATTATAACATTCGCTCGCGTGTGCCCAAATAATAAGTACTTGAAATTATCAAACGACATTAGTCTAGTACTCAGTTGATCAACTGTTTCATGGCCACCTCCAAGAATATATTTTTGATTTTAGTTAATTTTTGGTCTACGTTCTGAAAACCGGTTTTACCCCAGGGCACAACTATACAGTCGACAGGGATAGGAAACTGGGGCGATTATGTGGGCACCCTTTTATACTCATCTACTATACTATATAGATGTTTTTTCAATTATTTTGATGTAACGAACACTTTTTTATTTTAGATTCTGAACGGAGTGTTGAATGTATTGATTTTATAATGATGTGTGTGTGTCTTTTTTTGTCTAGGTACACGATGAGTAGTCCACAATAATATATATAATGGTTTGATTTTCAACTTTAGTATTTTTTTCGATGGGAAAGTGAATCTAGTTGGTGCATTCCAGGAATTGAAAGAATTTTTTTCATCATTTGGAATTGTCCATTCTTCATTAAGAAATAGACTAGGTGTGGAAAAATTAGTTTCTGTTTTTAAATCATTAAATCCAAAAGAATAATTGCCATATTATTATTTTAACTTTAAAAACTAAAAAGCAAATGTTTTTAATTTTATCTAAAATATTGGCCGTAAAGTTTATATTATTGTGGTTAGGCGCTAATCGCCAGTAATTTATACATTGTTTTTTTTGTAAGGCGCTAATCGCCAGAAATTTATATATTGTTTTGTGTAAGGCGCCAATCACCAGTGTTAATTTATATATTGTTTTGTAATTATTGTTGCGACGCATAGCGTGCGCCGTATATTATTATAATTGTTATAAAAATTATAGGATGGGTAGCAGCTGGCCAGCCGAGCACCATCATATTTGTAAGTTTTTTTATATACATATTTATTAGCATTATTATAATATAGCTGTTGAGCCAGAAGGGCTACAATTTATTATTATTTCTAGCACAGCTCAAATAGCTATAGCAACAATATTATTATCTATCTAGGTTGTTTTTATATGTTATACTTGATGTTGCTGTAATTTATATATTACTGTTTTTTTTTTATTATTTTCTACAATACAGCAACTCACTTTTACCAGCAACCGTGTTACTCATTATTTATTTATTAGATTTACCCTTTTTGTCACTAGTTTTTAAGCATACACACCCACACATATACACACCTTACACATCACCACACCACATAGCTCACTAGTTTTTTTTTATGAATGTCAATATAATTTTATTTGTTGAAAATCGAATACAAGGCTCTTGAAAAATGGTTACAATGACATTTGAAAAGTATTAAGAACCCATTTTTAAATCCAATTTAAAGTTCAATTGTTGACAAGACACGTAAAAATCACGAAAATGAGCAAATATTTTGAGTTAGAAGTTCATAAAAATTTTTATTTTTAAATCTCATGTTTGAAAATGTAATACAAGATCCCTCATAAGTTTGTCTACCTGTATCAAAAAAAAAAAATGTCAAAAGAAAGTTAAATTAAATTTTCATGAGTGTTTGAAGTTCATATTTTTACAACGTTGGATATTCACTCCAATTCTCATGTAGCGATTTTCTTATTTTGTTGTAATTCAAAAACGAATAACTGTAGATACGTGACAATTTGTCTGAATGTTTATATTCTCATTTTCTATACATCATACAATTTCGAAAATATTTTGACTAGTTTTGAGCTGTTAATAGAATTTTTAAATTTCAATTTTTTTAGTTTTTTTTTATAAATATTAATACAATTTTATTTGTTGGGACAAAACCAAAGCGTTTTGTTGGGTAAAAAAATAATACAAGGCTGCTAATACCTAAATTGTTACTTAAACTGTTGAAAAATTATAAAAAATTACCAATTATTACCAAAGGTAAATTAAAATTATTTTTATCTCTCAATAAATTTACTTCATTAAACTTCGATTCGTTTTTAATATATATTAATAGGCGGATGGACATCTATCTACTTTATCATTGCTCAATTATGTTATTTTATGAAGAATTTGACTTTTATAACATTATCTAATAATATAATTATAGGTAATATTTATTTATATATATATATATATATATATCGATATAATTGGGCGTAATTAAGATAACGACGATACTACTACGATTGTCGATTAAATAATCCCTCAAAAAAAGCATAATCCATTTTGAGTCCTCGTATAGGTATACTATATCTATTACCTATATCTGATTTATCATTTATTCGATCACATTTGTCCCAGTTGCCATACTAAATTACAAAACTCGAAAAACAATATTCTATTTTAAATTATCAAATAGATGTAGGTTAAACAGTAATAAGGGAAGGACTTAAGAAAATTGAGAATGAAAAAGGACAATTAATACTCTATGGAAAAGTACAAATCAGTGTTTGATAAAAACCCCGGATACAATATTTTAAAACTATATACAACGATTCAATAAATAAAATCAAGTTTATCCCTGTATGTTTAGCCGTTGTCGAGAAATCGCGCGGACCATCAGACACTGTTCGAAGTTAAATAAAAACCTTTATATTAAAAAAAAAAATTGAGGTACCTATAATGATTTTTTTGATAATTCCTAATAAAAATTTGTTTTTGCACCATTTCGCACATTTTAGCATTTTAATTGGACGTTTTTTAGATGTTAGCTGTACAAAAATCCGGTCTTTAATTATTTTATATAATTTTATGGTACAATATATGCACTGAACTATAATATACGAACTGTGAATCGTGAAATAAAAATCGCAAACCCTAGGAAAAATATAACAATTATGTGTAAGTTAATAATAATATAATATAAAAATGGCCAGCTTAGGTACTTTCAAAATACAATACGGTACAATACCTACACTAAGGGCTCACAAGTTGGCCGCACAATGTGTAAATGTTTGCTCCACATTTTATCAAGCATTTGTAAGTGAAATGTAGGGTTCTGTAAGCACCAGAGGCTAAGATAAAAATTGTTCGTACCTCACACTTTATATTGAACTTGGAGTTTGTCCCCCCCCCACAAAAGTGTATTTAATCCATACACATAAACATAGGGTAGTCAATTTCAATTGTTCATTATCCATAAAGTACAGACTACATCACAGTATAAAAGCCTGATGACAAATATTTTCTGTTTAAGATTTTGGAAATTTCAGTTTGAAGTTTGAATGTGCATTCCCACACTATAATTTATTTTAATTTTTTTTTTGTTTTCTAAAATGCATTTGCCTGCGGGCGCCAACACCTCCCTTCATTTTTCTTTTTTATGATTTTAACTTAAGTCAAATTTTTTAAACATTGACAATCTGGTACCCTATGAATAATCATTCTTTAATGAACTAAATATTTTGAATAGTTTTTTCTGTTTAAGATTTTAGAGATTTTAGTTTGAAGTTTGAATGTGTATTCCCACAATATAATTTATTTAAATGCCGATCTGGGTATATTTCTACTTTAAGGGACACCTTTTTTTTTGCAATTTTTATTATTGAGACTTAAGTAGTTAAGTACGCTGAAAACGATGGTGAAGTCAGAATTTGGCGCTCAGACATAGTTACGAAGTTATAGCATTTCAAAGTTAGTAGATAGTATGTTAAATAACTTTAAAAATTACCAAATTTTCATTGGACTATCTTGGCCGGGTCTTACTGTGTATACGTTGCCATGCTTTATAACTAGGGTTTCGGTATTGGGTTCAATAAAAATAGTTTTTTGCATTTTTTCCCATTGTATAAATAGTACCTAATAATTAATAAATGTCATTATTTTATTATTTTTGGTTTTTAGGGCTGTACGATTATTATTATATATTATTAGATTATTAGTACTGTGTTATTTTCATTATTATTATTATTATTATTATTTTTATTAATTATCTATACTCCGGGCGGATTAGAACGGACCCGACAGGCGTACCAATCGATTATTTGCATAGGTGTTAAATTAATTAAAAAATTCAAACAAAGTTATCATAATATTTTATTTGACGTGTCTAAGTTTGCCACAATGCCACCGAAGCTGCTTGTCGTTCCCGCCGTTGTCGTCAAATCGTTCCCGTCGTCATTACCATCGCTATCTTCACTCTCGTCATTCAATTCATCGTATTCCTCGTCCACGTGTTCGTCACCGCTGTCAATGCTGTCGCCGCTATTGTCACCGCCACCTTCATTGCTATCGTGACCAACGTGTTCGGTGTTGTTTATGTTATATACTAAACCTGCGTGTTTTAGAAATTCAGCTGTCGGGTCCAATTTATGAACCGATGAACCACTTGCTTTATTTTGTGTAATTGTACCTATTGACTATTGGGTATTTTAGATGGTGTAACTAATAGTTAAGTATACATATGTTATATAGCACTACTATATATGTCAAACAATAAGTTAGGTCATCAGTTAGGGTACCCGTTAAGTTAGCTTAGGTCTACACTTATCCAACTCCTCCCCCCCCCCCCAAACCCCAAAGGGGTCTCCCCCCTCCCCCTAGGCGGACTTTTTTCCGCCCCGCGGGGTTTGGGGGCCGAGCCGTAGGTCCTAGGGAGCAATCACATGTTTTTATTTGCAAAAAATGCAAAAAAAGTTTGTCTTGGCCAAGGGGTATGAACCGCTGATCCCTTGTTTACTTTCGCTTCAAAGTTACCACTGCGCAACAGTTCAATACGAAAATTGTTACACAAAATGGGTATTTAAGGATTATAAAGTTCCCCCAAAAAATGACCAAAAAAAGGGGTGTCCTGTAAAGTAGAAAAGTTCCCCGATCTGCAAGGTCGTGAAGCCGTCAGCCGCGTGGACACCACGTACTCATAGGTATAATTAGAAATTAAATAATGTTTTTTTATATTGCCCATAGACCAAGCACATATAAATATTGAAAAAAGAGACATGCCTTATTTTCGAAATTCGACCAAGGTATTCTGATGGACGAGGGTATGTAAAAAAAACATTTATATATTATATATTATGTATCATATCATGTTAAAAATAAAAAAGATATATATTATAATCGTATGTTTGGTTTTATAGAGAGCTTTCCCGAGACACTGGCGTACTTGAGAAGATTGAGTTCGTTGTTGGAGACTTTTTCAAACTGGCAAATCAGATAAAGGGTAACGTTATAGTCACATCGCCACCAAGGCTGGGCATTAACGAGTTAAAAAGTTAAAGTTAAGTTAAAAAGTTAATTTAATTTAAACTTTTTAACTTAACTAGTTACTTTTGGCTTTTCATTAACTTAACTGTTAACTTACTAAATTTTTTTCTTAATTAACGTGAAATTAACGAGTTAATTTTTCATTTTAAGAAGTAAGTTAAGTTAATTTATTTTATTTTGTTTTTAATTTTATAATATTTCACTATTTCAGTCTATTTCGTTTTCATGTCAAAAAATATGTATCTTAAATTCTTCAAAGTTAAAAATTTATATCATTCGAATCTAACTTATATGGAAATACTGTATGAAGTATAAACACTATATCCTATAATTTAGTTTTGGGTTGGAAAAAAATTAAGTACGCTAGCGTTGTATAAACAAATTAACTTTTTTTAACTTAATAAAAAGTTAACAAAAAGTGTGTATTAACTTTTAACTTAACTGAGTTAACCTATAGTTAAATTAACTTTTAACTTTTAACTTTTTGTTATTGATGCATATTAACTTAACTTGACTGAGTTAAAAAAAATCATTAACTTGCCCAGCCTTGATCGCCACCATGGGGTGGTCCAGAATACAACAAAATGGATGTTATCGAAAATGTGTTTATTTAAAAACTGTTTAACTCGACGTTGCTGTATGTCTGGTCCAATAATGTAAGTTATAAGTCATTGTGTATTTAATACAATATAAGCATAGTAAAAAAATAATTAATAGACTATATTAATATAGTACCTACTTAATTAAGTAAATATACCTAACCGTACCTATACATACAACAATATTATAATAATGTATTATTTATGTTTGAATTCATTAGAACAATGCCGTATCAGACGTCGCTCCCAAACCGGCCGACATCCATCTGCATAGCTGTGAGTTGAAAACGTCTATATTTAAAAATTGTTATAGAATAATATTTATCTAATAAATTAATTTTCTTTAGCATTCCGCAAGAATAAGCGGTATAGTTTGAAAACTTACCAAAGTTATCTGGTGGATGTCGATACGTTGGTGAGCAGTCGTCGCACATCGGTCTGATGTACCTACGGAAAGTTATTATTGGATTGGTCATAATATTACGTTGAGAAGTTATCTGTTCATGAACTCATTTGCAGATTAGTAGGCCAATTCCATTTTCATTTTTTAATCATTTTTAATCATTCTTTGTTTTTATTAAGGTTGAGGTGTAACAGCATTTTAGGGGCTATTGTAATTCCCACTTACAGGACTTTATCATACATACAGCCGACAGCCCGATGATCTACATTTTTGTGTATTCTGGTCTACCCTATGATGGCCGCGAAGTAACGATCACGTCACCGTTTATCAGATTTCCCAGTTTGAAGAGTCTCCAACAATTTCATCGGATAGGTACGCCATAAACCTTGGCATAGCGCTGGGCCAGCATCATTTTGTCCGGATCAATATCTACAAAAATGACGTCCCAATTATTAGAAGCTAATAATATAGGTACTTAATATTTATTGTAATATAATATAATATTAAACTCATTATACCCAGTTATTACGATTAAGTAGAAATAATATTTTTCAAATAATATTACAGTGTCTTTGTCGAACAGTCAGCTGTACGAAGTTTCCGCTGCGCCACAAAACGGGTCGACGCCGGTCGCTGAACATGGGAAGTCCTCAAGTCCACCCAGCATCGTATTGATGAATCAACAATACATCTTACATCTTACATATATCATTGCAATCTTATAATTATTCACCTGAATGCATGTAATTCTGAATGTACAGTTAATTTATTACTACCCATCTACAAAGTCAACACTGTATTAATAAAAGTATTTATTGTTAAAATAAAATTGAGTTGTATATTATTTGTTGGTACTTAATAATCATTTGGGTATAAAGGAAACATTTGATCATACAAAATTAGATAAACTAAAAGACAAAAATAATAAGTAAATATACGTCGTGTTAAAAATAGTTTTTAATTAATATAGGCAGGATAGGTACCTATTATGTAAGTAGGTACTTATCCAAAACTCGTTTATCAGAAATTAAATAAAAAGGGAGGTCAATAAAAAAAAAAAATTGGAAGTGACTCTGCTGACCAGTAGGTTACAAGTGGGTGACTGTTATGGATAGTGTTAAATTTGAATTCAATGATATAATATCATTGTATATGAAAAACAATTTTAAGTGGAGACGATTTGTCAGTGTAGGATATTGTATACTATACTTATATTAAATATTATTAATACCGTAGTAGGTTAAGGTGAATTATTATTATTTGTTTATTATCATATTTGTATGTGATAATATATTTTAGACGTTTCAATTACCCACGAATAATACTTTTAAAATAGGTATATATATTATAAATTACAACGAATTAAGACGATATTGCAAAAATTAATTGCCGGAAATCATTAGTTTTTAACTGAAAACGACAGGGAAGTCTGAACTTGGCGGTCAGTCTTATTTTTAAGTTATATGTATCATAGCCAATTGAAATTTTTGGTATTTTCATATGTACCCGGTGTGGTCAATCGCACACTGCGCTGGCTCAAACAAATTATTAAAATCAAAAACATCCCTCGACTTGTTATGTAAAACCACCATGGGTGGGTGTCAGAATTATTTTTGCATCATCAATTTTAAAACGTTGATTTACCTAGATTAAAAATAAATTAATTTGTAATACTTAAGCTCGGTAAACTTTAAGCGTTGTACGGGTGCGTAAAACACCGAAAATCGTGAACTTCGTAAGGCTATACCATAAAAACCAATGATTTCCCGGTAGTCGAGTTTTGGACAAGTACCTACATACCAAAAAAATATAACTTCTCAAACACTGTGTCTATTGGCACTGGCGGGAGAATGTATTAGAATATCTATAAACTTGCGGACCAGTTTGTTTAGTTAAATTTGGCATGCGAACTATAATTGAAATAGAAAACTAGAATAGGTGTATTGCAGATCACAAATATGTCTGTAAAAGAACATATGATTTATAAATATACCTATAGGTATACTGAGTATAATACTATACCTAATATATAAATTCTTTGGATTTATCATAGTAAATAATATATATTATTTATAATATCTATGGCAATCGTCAATTGTCGAAATTCGTCGGCGACGGTTAACAATTCTAATAATTTCAGCCAATACTATTGTATTATAAATAAAATATATTGTATATTTTGATTTCGGTGAACAAAAAAATAATAGGCCACAAATACAAACGGACAGTTCGTTAAACCGTATATATTATAATGTAAGTTTTAACACAAACTCGCAAATTTCGTTTGATCAGGTTATTTTCATAAAATATTTCGATACTTTCAAGTTTCAGCTCATCTGAGTGAAATGATTAGATGAAGATGGATGAAGATAGCTGTTTCTTCGGCGATGGCGGCACTCTAGCTACGTTTCACCGGAAGAGTAGATGTTTACGAGTAAGTTTGTTTTCATATTATTACCTACTATTTTACATTTACTTTTTAGACTTAAATTAAATGTTCATTGCCACGGACAATCTGTTAACTAGGTGTCGTAGAAGCATTTATAAGTTTAATCCCAATAGCGCAATGTATAAAATACGCGAGACCGTCTTCGTTTCACCACGACAAGTTTAATACGCACCTTTTTGCATGTTATACTATACGCCGGGTATCACCTTAGGTTTGCGCGAAGTATTTAAAACAATATAATATTATTAATCTTTATATTTTATATTTTTACATACATAAATACATGATACACCTCATATATTTTATTAGCATACTTACACCTTTTTTAGAGTAGTTTATGCCCTAGATCAGGGATGGCAAACCTTTTGAACACTGCGTGCCCAAAATTACCTTTTTTTTTTTTAGAGCGTGCCATGAATAAAATTATATTTTGTTATATTATAATTCGATTGTATAATTAATGTATAAAAAGGTTAGTTTAGGTACATAATAATAATAAATAATAATAATAATTATAATAATATTGCTTTGTTAATTATTTATTTTGATGTGATTTTTGTTGTTGAACACTTGATGCCAATTTATTGATATTTGGTTTATAATTAGTAACTTTTAATAAAGTACATGCATCACTAATTTTTCTTTTTTTTGGTACAGACATATTAAATAATGTTAAATAAAATATAATAATCGCACACGAAACACGAAACACGCACGACGCACTTACAAATTGACAGACGTATTTGTACCGATTAGTGTTTACTGAGGTAGGTTTATTACTCTCAATAAACGTACGAAAATATAAAATAACATACTAAACGCAATATCATATAGATAATATATAGGTATTATTATTTTATCTACAGATAAGAATATTCGTTAATGACCGATAAGAGCCGTATGCTCAAAATATTTTTACCCATTACCTATAAACTATAATACTATATATTATATGTTATATAATAGTAAAAATGGATCCTGCCCTAGATGGCTATAGATATAGGTATTAAATGTCTTGCAATTATATATTTTACTATAATTATTAATTTCATTACTATACATATAATATAATATATAATATATAATATATAATATATAATATACATATAATATAACAATACACTTTAAATTAAATTAGTTGTTATCAAGACAGACAGTCTTAAAACAAACTCTTTTCTGGAAGTTTTCAACACGTATTATGCTAAAAAAATTGCACAGTTGTCGTAGCAGTCAGTTTCTATATCAACCCGTGTGACATCAAATAGGAATTATTCTTGTTTTTTTAAATGGTTTTTTCGAAAAATATATGTAACATGTATAGCTCATACAATTATGAATTTATAGTTAATGGAAATGCGGATGTTTATACTTCATAGATATTTTTTTAGTTGATAATCGTGTAAATAATTTGATTAAATAATCAGGTACCTACTCATCACTAGTATCAATTTTATTATATTACGTGTGAAATCACCGACACAAGGTGCAGACTGCATTTAAAAATTAAAAACATAAAATAAAATATAAAATAATGTTGTAGTAGAAGCTGGAAACTGTTCTTATTTATAATCCAATTAATGTAACCGAGCATGTAACTATTAAATTCATCATTGAATGATTATTCAGAGATCACTTTGGGATAAATGTAAATTTAATTAAAAATAATTAAAAAATATTTTGTGAAAAGAACAAGATTACTGCTAATTTTTAAGTCTTAATAATTATATAGATATTTTCATAGCTTTTTACTATTAACACTCAGTGTAAATATATTTTCTGATCGACTTACCTATATGTAAGTACCTTCTTTAAAATAACTTTTCATATCAAATAATCCTAAAAATTTAATGCAAGGATTCTCATAAATTAATCTTACAGCATCCTTAAAACACCAAAAATACATTTGTACATCATTTACAAAATTTTAGTTCCCTATTATGGTGTGGGTATTAATACAAATAATAAATTGCTATTCGAAAACACAATTTCGTATACCTATTATTATTTACTAAATACCTACAATTAAACTAAACTAAAAATAAATATACGATTACATACTGAGTGCCTATAATATAATATTATATATGAAAATCGAATCTTTATTACGAATACTTATCGTTTTCACAGACCACAAGAAAAAATAATTTAAAATATTAAAAAAATAAAGAACACATCATTGTAAAATTAATAGAGTCATCGATCCACTCAGAATCTAAAATTATAGTCTTGGAGTTTTAGAAATATAGTTGGTATTATAGTATTTGATGAATTTACTGTATACGTTTATGACTTTGTGTTAACTCTAAAATACAGTTATCACATTTTTATTTAATAATTCATAAAATACAATATACTCTTATAAAAGTATTCTTGTGCTTCTGATATCTATTCACCACCTTAATCAATAATTAAATTGATAAAAGAAAATAATAATTTAAATAATATCAATATCATATTATTATAATTCAAATTCAAAATTATAAACTATTTTGGTTTATTGTCATATCAAATTTCAATGAACAAATTGTTCCTTAACACGGAACTCTTTGATATAAAAAGTTGCGTTATATTATATCCGTGGATTCATCATATTGACGTACCTAGTATAATATCTATCATTTATTTATTTAATCTATGGCAAATCTCAAAGTCGTTGCAGAAGACACAGTCGATTAATAATTATAAAATTTCAATAAGCAAAGAAGATATGAGCAAAAAACTTACGGCGTTTCGTATAATTTTATTTTTCATAAATCACAATATTCTAAGTTTTGGCTGTATTCTGGAGCGTTTCCTCGTGGGCGTCGCAGTTCACACACGTCACGGATTCCGCCGAAAGAGTCGATAATTAAAGTAAGTTTGTTTTTATATTCTTTTGGGGCTTAAATTTACTTTTAAGACTTAAAACAAATATTTAATGTCACGAAAAATGTGCTATCAAAGTGTTGTAGGCGCATATTTTAGTTCCGAACTAGAAATGTATAAAATACGCGAAATATAAACGTCGTCGTCGTTTTTCCAGTCCCTGTTCGTAGAATAATTATAATTAATAGGTACATACCTATATAGGGTACTTAATATAAATATATATATGTTTTGGTTTACTTTATAGAAATATATGTCATGACTGATAACTGATAATAGTCATAAGATACGATTTTAATTAATAACTGGTAATTTTTATTCCAAATACAACGTTATAAGTTATAGGTAACTTTTAATTTAGTATCACATACTTAACTTCTATTGTTCACCTAATATCTATATTCTATATCATAGGGATTAGGGATGTATAACCATGTACACATAAAAGTATATTCACGGAATGGTCAACTGCCTATCCTGACGTATGCAGTGCTTATGAATAATATACCTACTCATATACTCATATAGGTATATAAATATACCTGTATAAATAGTGTAATACTACATACACGAATGTGTTACCTATTATGACCCTAAAAGTTCAACAGTTATTATTATATTTATTTATTTTTTACATATAGGTAGGTACATTACAAGACTCTAATTAAAATCACATTTATTTTTATTTTTTTGAACACAATGTTTCAAAAATTATTAATTAATATATAGTTTATTGGTATAGTACTAAATAAATTAATGAAATAAGACAAACACAACTACTATAATTATTAGTAATAATAATATATCCACGTATAAATTATTAAAATACAAAACGAACAAACAAAAAACGATTCTGAGCAAAGACATCGTTAATTAATAAATAATATTGAGACTAAAGTAATTGTTGAAATATACAATTAATATTAGTATTCAAACCATGTAAACACACGTGCGTGTACAATGTCGTTTTCTAATAGATACTTATGCAGCTACGATATAGCTGTGTAACACCTTTACTATCGCTTTCTATATTATATACGGATACGGGATGGCCTCGATTGTTCATATAAATATGGCCTTTGATGTATGTAATAATCACTTGCACAGACGCTGTCATACCGAGTGTACGCGGTGTGTGCGTATGTCACAGTTTAATTGTCCAGTTGTACGTTATTATATATTATACTTATACATAATCATACTGTCGTGTTATTACTTATTATATTAATGCTAACATCATTAGTCCGCCAAGCTCCACTTTTAACAGGTTATGGGCCCAGGACAATAGCCCAGGACAATAGCCCAGGACATTAGCCCAGTCAATAACCAAGACATACAGTCTAGTGGATTCGTGATCGAAGTATTTTTATATCTGTATTAACGCAGAAAACTACAACCAGTCGGAGATATCCTTGATTTCGGAAAACGGCGGAACAGTGTACATAGGTAAAGTTTTGTTATAAATTGTTATACAGGAAAGTATACGGGAAATCATCGGTCATGGAAGACACGGTGAAGATAACAAAATTATGTGCGGAAAACTGGTCGTTATGGAAGTTCCAGATGAAGGTCATTTTAAATGCCTTGGAAGTAGGTGAGATAGTTTCAGGTGAATGGACGAAACCAAGTCTACCTATAAAGAAGTCGGCAGGAGAAACCGACGAGGATGCCAAAGCACGTTGGCAAAGGCAGGCAAACGCTTGGCAAAAAGCGGACGGTAAATGTCAGAAAATAATAGTTACCTCAGTGGACGATGGTCCATTACAATATTTGATTAACTGTGAGACTGCATTGGAAATGTGGGAGAAACTTCTGAATATTTACGAGCAGAAGTCTGAGGCAAGTATACATTTGCTTCAACAACAATTTTTCAGTTATTCAAAGGAGTCGACAGATGACTTGTCGACGCATATTTCTAAATTGGTCAATTTAGGAAGGAAACTGAGAGTAGCGGGTGAACCAGTTACGGATAACATGGTTATGACAAAAATACTAATGACATTACCAAAAGAATATAATCATTTTTACAGTGCTTGGGATTCAGTCCCAACGGGAAGTAAAAATATAAATAATTTAACTAGTCGGTTGTTGATTGAAGAATCACGGGTTATCCAGATCAAAGGTGAAGTTGGTGAACAAGAGAAATCGAGTGCATTTCCAGCCAAATTTCAAAACAGATCCGATGGAAAAAACAGCAGTTATGGTAAAGGTAAAAAGCAATTTACTAATAAAAGTAATGTTAAATGTTATTACTGTGGTAAAATTGGTCATTATAAAAGAAACTGTAAGAATTTTATAGTAGTATGAAAGGTGGGAAAATCGGTACTACAGATACAAATTTAAATGCATTTGTAAGCAAGTCAAGGATAAATGAAACTACAACAGATACGTGGGTTTTAGACTCAGGCGCGTCGGATCATATGAGCGCGAACCTAGAATGGTTTACAAGTTATGAACCATTGGAATATACACAACAGGTAACAATAGGTGACGGAACAAATCTGTACGCAACAGGAAAAGGTAATATTAATATATTATCATACGTGAACGGTAATTGGAATAAAAATTACTTGGCAAATGTATTGCACGTGCCGGGATTAAAATTTAATTTATTCTCGTGCGGGTCAGCGTTAGACAAAGGTTTAGAACTAACGTCAGACAATAAAACGTGTGTGTTCAAAAGAAATGGGATTCCTGTATGCATAGGCACAAGATGCGGTAGGTTGTTTGAATTACAGATCAAAGTCGAAACACCGTCGAAAGCTGAATGTTATGCGAACATTGCAGTAGAAAAACGATTAGAAGTATGGCATAAGCGTTTAGCTCACCAGAATATTCAATACGTGAGGAATTGTTTAGCAAAACATAATATTGATTATTCAACCAAGGACGATCAATTTGTATGCAGCGACTGCATAATCGGGAAACAACACCGTCAATCGTTCAGTAAAAGTGAGACCGAATATTTTAACGTCGGCGATTTAATACATGCAGATTTATGTGGACCGATGCAGAGGGACTCTATCGGTATGTCAAAATATTTTTTATTATTTAGAGATGACTACTCACGTTACAGAACGGTATATTTTATTAAAAATAAATATGAAGTAAAAAATATTATGGAAACATTTATAAAAAGTGTTAAAACAGAAACAGGATCTAAGGTCAAAATATTAAGGAATGATAATGGGTTAGAATTTGTAAACAAGGATATTACAGGTATTCTACAGAAATATGGCATACGACACCAAACTACGGTAGCATATACGCCGGAACAGAACGGGAAAGTCGAGCGTGATAACAGAACAATCGTAGAAGCTGCCAGGACAATGATATGTGCGAAAAATCTTGACGTATCATTATGGGCAGAAGCTGTGAACACAGCCGTTTATACACTTAATCTAACCGGGACGAGTTCACAGAATGGTAAGCCACCTTACGAGTTATATTATAAAGTCGTGCCAGATATTAAACATTTACGAGTTTTTGGTACTGCGGTATATACACACATACCAAAGCAAAAACGTCAGAAATGGGATCCAAAAAGTGAAAAAGGAATATTTGTTGGCTATTCGAACAGCACGAAAGGTTATCGTGTATGGTATTCGCAAACAAATAAAATATCCGTGTGCAGAGACATTATATTCGAAGACAAATGTAATAATTATGAAAATGTAATTGCTGACACAATAGAGTTTACAGACACTCAAATTAATTCAACGGGCGTGCGTGAGAAGGACGAAAACATAGTCGATGATAGAAATGTTATGGTTCTACGTGACAGGAAAGCACTTAAGAAGCCGGACAGGTATAATGTTCAGACTTTTATTGCTAACTGTGTCAGTCCATTGAATTATGATGAGGCAATTACTGGGTCAAACAAAAATGAATGGAATAATGCTATGAACGACGAAATTAATTCATTACACGAAAATCAGACTTGGACTCTAGTCGTTTTGCCACAGGATAAAGTTGCATTACGAAATGCATGGGTGTTCAAAACAAAATATAAAACTGACGGTAGTATAGATAAATTTAAGGCCAGATTGGTCATTAAGGGTTGTTCACAGAAATATGGTATAGATTACCATGAAACATTTTCGCCAGTGGTCAGATACGAATCAATTAGGGCGATATTCGCAGTAGCAGCTGTGGAAAAATTAATACTACGACAATTCGACATCAAGACAGCATTTCTGTACGGAGAACTACAGGAAGAAATATACATGGTACAACCACCAGGATACGAAGATGGATCGAATAAAGTATGTAAGCTTCAGCGTAGTTTATATGGCTTAAAACAAAGTCCAAGATGTTGGAATATACGTTTTAAGAATTTTTTGAATGCATTTGGTTTACAATGTACCGAAGCGGATGCATGTGTATTCAAAGCTGATAACAGCCAAATTATTCTTGCAATATTTGTTGACGATGGTTTAATCGCGGCAGATAATGAAGATATTATAGAGAAACTTTTAACAAACTTGGAGAAAGAGTTTGAGGTTAAAAAGGGAAACTTAGAATATTTTCTAGGTATGCAGGTAAACTTAATGAAAAATGGTTCATTATTTGTGCATCAGACAAATTATGCATGTAGCATAATTAATAAATTTAATATGCTGGACGCCAAAGAACTTTCAATTCCGATAGACAAATCACATACTATTGAACAAAAGGAAGAATCGGAGATATTAAGTGAAGAAATACCTTATAGGCAGGCAGTAGGTAGCTTACTGTTTTTATCACAGGTAACGAGACCAGATATAGCATATGCAGTAAACTTCGCTAGTCGTTACTTAGCAAAACCAACTAAAGCTCATTGGAACTTGGTAAAACGGATTATACGATATGTCAAACGAACATTTAATTATGGCTTGTATTTTAATCACAATACACAACTGTCATTAGAAATATTAAGCGATGCAGATTACGCAGGTGACGTTCAGACACGACGTTCAACGTCAGGATTTCTATTCAGATACGGGTCAAGCATAATTTCATGGACATCGCAGAGACAACATTGTGTGTCATTGTCATCGACAGAGGCTGAATATATTTCGGCCAGTGAAGCTGTAAAAGGGATCATGTGGATTACGCGGTTGATAATAAGCTTATCAAAAACAGGTGATAAACAACCGGCATTATTCATTGATAATCAGAGTGCTATTCGTTTAGTTAAAAATCCGGAGTTTCATAAGAGGACAAAACACATAGACGTACGATATCATTTCATACGGGAGAAATACGAAGAAGGACAATTTCAACTACAGTACATTGGAACAGAGGACCAGATTGCGGACATTCTAACCAAGCCTTTGGTTAAGGAACGATTCGAGAAGTTGCGGTCAGCTGTAGGAGTGACTACAATTAAAGAAATTATTAATTGAGGGAGGGTGTTGAAATATACAATTAATATTAGTATTCAAACCATGTAAACACACGTGCGTGTACAATGTCGTTTTCTAATAGATACTTATGCAGCTACGATATAGCTGTGCAACACCTTTAGTATCGCTTTCTATATTATATACGGATACGGGATGGCCTCGATTGTTCATATAAATAGGGCCTTTGATGTATGTAATAATCACTTGCACAGACGCTGTCATACCGAGTGTACGCGGTGTGTGCGTATAGTCACAGTTTAATTGTCCAGTTGTACGTTATTATATATTATACTTATACATAATCATATTGTCGTGTTATTACTTATTATATTAATGCTAACATCATTAGTCCGTCAAGCTCCACTTTTAACAGTAATTTATTTTACTATTAGGCATTAGTACCTACAATAGTAGGTTAAAGTTATTTTTGCCCAAAAAATTACATTTGAAAGTATCATCGTGTATATAAATTATAATATAATATACTCTATAAGTTTCATAAATCCGTGAATACCTACTTTTTTAAATTACAATAAAATAACTAAAATCGTTATTCTTGGTTTTAATAAGTAATTTCGTCCAAATTTTAACTTATAATATCTTTGAAAAGTAACTGTGTTTATAATAGATTTTTTAGATTTTTTGGTTACAATATGAACCAAGAGCGGACTGGGTCGGCGGGATACTGGGATTTTTCCCGGTGGGCCGCTCCTCAAAAATGATTTGTTATTGCTAATAATTATTATTTATATAGAAGATCGGTATAAATCGGTAGAAAATCGGTATAAATATGAATTATAAATATTTTTATTTTCATACCATGACGCGTGTGTGAAAAATTGTTTATATTAAGTGTTTAAGATGTTAGATTTCGGTTCGGCTGATTGTCCAACCCCCTCACTCTTCAGCATAAATGCATCAGAAATTATTATTTATAAAAACTGCATTTTCTGAATTTTCTAAAACATTGCTTTCCAAGCATAGAATTTGTTTCATATATTATCAACGAATTGAAAAATGAAATTAGAACATTTATATGGGATAATAATAAATAATAAATAATAAAGTCAATTTTATAAAAACTTATTAGAAAAAAATTAAATACAATTAAATAAAGGTAATTTTTTTTCTTATATTTCTATTTTTTAACGTACCCATTATGTTCGATACTATAACTTCAGTCTTCAGTTATAGAAAACAACATTTGCCAATATGGAATTACTGTCGAAGTTTTTTATTTTAAAATATTAAATAGCATCTGATTGACTGATGTGCTATAATGAAACTCAAAATATAACGAATACACTACCTATACACCTATTTAAATTCTATTTTATATTCGTTTAAATTGCACTTTGTTTTTCTGACCATTTTATTAAGCTTTGTAATATAAGTGCATTAAATCGTATTTTTAAGGTATTTTTCTCATTTTTAATGCATTTTTAATTCACGTTCTATTTATAACTTAACGTTATTTTGTATATACCAATCGATTAGTGTACACAATAAAAAAATTAATATTATTGATGGGTTAATAGGTTGATAACTATTATGTACAGTTTTGTACGTTCAATGTCACGTTCTTAATTCAAAAAGTAGCTAAATGAGTCAAATGAGAGGGGGGAGGATATGGCTGATTTTTTAGCATGCACTATTTCAAGGGTTTTTAAGGTGAGGGGTGCACCACTCTAAGGAGGAGTGACACAATTTCGTAAGGGGGGGGGGGGGGGCATGAAAATGTTTAAAAAAACACGAATTTATTTAGTTAATACATATTAATTAATAGGTATTTCTTACATTTTTTTTATTATTTTATTTGAAACATTATTTTTAAATATTGGGATCAATAAAACTATTTTTATTTAATTACTATTTTACATCAATTAGAATTTGCTTATAAACCAAGTAATAAATATATGGTTACCAAGTAAAAAAACCGTTATCTATATTATAAATTTGAATTCAATTTACCGCATTTGCGTCTAGTAGAAACAAATAAATTTTTTTTTGAAGATAATGTAAAAATATCCATCGGTTAGGACCATATATATATTTTCTATGATTGGAACGGTTAGGTTATAATTATAAATAATCTATGGCAAATGACAATCGTTTGAGACGAACAGCGATTCTAATACATACTTACATATTTCGTTCCATTCTGATTATTAAGCTAGGTACCTATTTTTATAAATGTCATTAATCTCAATACTTCCAGACTGAACTTTTGGATCGGAGATATGAAGACGCGTGCTGCATTTTTCTTGACGAAGACGCACAGCTCTGACACTCGACAATATTATACACTCGAAAGGAACGCGTTTCGTCGGAATAATAAATAATTACGTAAGTTTTGTCCTTCTACTCTGTTGACGCGGTAGACCTAATGTAAATATTTATTGTCAGACAAACTTATATACCCGTTAGACGTAGAGTAGTTTTTAAAATCCAGTTGTTATAGGTGTACAAAAATTAAGATATTATGAAAAATACCTTTAATTATAATACTTTGCCTACAACTGTTAATTTATTGTTATAGTAGAATAATTTTTAAAATTTGAAATCAATGATTAGGCAATGCTTTTATAAGTAAGAAGGTAGGTTTTTATACCTACCTAATAAAATAAGAAAATACATAATGATTAATGTTATTTAATATTATGATTTGTAAGTACATAGCAGATTATACCTACCACTTGGTGACGATTATTTTTGTCTTATACGTTCTTCGTAATTCCGTTCCGTCACGATAGTTTTAGTTTTCGTTAAATGTGAAACATACATTTTTTATGCATACGGGATACTGGCATTAAACATTTGGGTTTTAAGAGAACACCTCAACCGTACGTTTTATTTTGGGGGTCTTACGGGATATACCTATAGGAAATTTTCTTCAAATTTTCAAATTTCACTATTTGATATTGTGATATTATTTATACCTAGGTTAAGTTTCTATTTTAGAATCGATCGAGAGGTTACCTAGGTATATCACAATCTTTAATTTAAATTCTGGTAGTCGAGTATTGGACAAGTACCTACGTAACTTATAATTCGTATCGTAATTTAATTACTAAAGAAATATAATTTCCCTAACAGTGTCTTGGGCCACCGGCAGGAGAATGCATAATAGAACGTCTATAAACTTGTGGTCTAGTATATGGTTAAAATTGGTATGCGACCAACAACTGGGGGCTTGTTCTGGAAAATTTAAATGATTTAATAAGGTTCATCTCATTATTTGAATTAAATTAATTTTTAAGCGATTGTTGTGTTAATCAATTTTTTAATTTATTTCATTCAACACACTCGTCTCAGTTTTCTAGAACCTCTAGAGTTCTCACAAAATTCATATCGATCATCTCACAGCTTTCATATTCAAAACCAAAAAAATATGTATTTTTATCTTATTTCAATCTTTTTCATCGAACACCAGAATATATTACAGATCATAAAGATACTAGAGTATTCTATACTAGATAAGTTTCAATTAGTGAGATGTAGAGAGAGATGGAGATGGAGCGAGATGTAGACGGATGAAGATAGCTGTTTCTTCGACGACAGCGTGTGCTGCAGTACAGCTAGGTTTTACTGGAAGAGTCGATGTTTATGCGTAAGTTTGTTTTCATATTATTTTGGGGCTTACATTTACTTTCTAGACTTGAATTAAATATTTATTGTCACGGAAAATCTGTTAATTCAGTAACGTAGAAGCATATACGTTTACTACTACCTACCAAAGGCGCAATGTATAATAATAATACATTATACGCCAGTTCGAACAATCCAAACGCTGTCTTATTCGTAGTCGAATTCTAGTTAATAACTGACTTGTGAATAAATGGAATTTTTGTTAGGTATAAAAATAAAACTAATAAATCCTTGAATACAACATTTATAAATACAAACTCTGTGTAATAAAAATTAATATTAGGTATTTATTGGTAGGTTCATATAATATCTGAAGACTGTAATGCACAGGTCATTAGAATATTGCAGAACATGTTACTGCATAAGATGCGTGTTATTTCAGAAATGGTATTCGTCAGTAAAAATGTTCAAACTGGGAATAATATATCATAAGCAGATTGAAATGTGTGAACGTTTCAGTATTTCGAAGACTAAGTTTTGTAGCAGATTTTGATTCCGTCACGGGGTATGTATTTTCTTATTTCTCAGTAGGTTTTTTTTTATTATTGTTAATTGATCAGGGGATGTATTGCCCGAAAATGTTCAATATTTGTATTTTAATTATACTGGTATAACACTAAAGTCGTGTTCAAAATTAGAAAATTGGCGAGGTATGATATTTTTATTAAGTAATTCTTTCGTGTAGGGAATTCGCTCAATGATATTTAAATATTTTCACCGATAATCAAGTACTATGACTTGTAGGTAACTAGAGACTGAGTGAATAGGAATTAGGTAGTGTGTGATATGGCGAAGATAAGGAAATGGGTCAACAGGATTTCAGAATGTTTGGTGTATGAAAGAGAAAGATGAAAAAGAAATGTAAGGTTAGGGTAGGTAAGTGGAGTGAGAGTAGCAGATATGAGAATAATAAGTTAGGTGTTAAGGTACAAAAGACGATAGAATAAGAAATTAATTAATTAAGGGTAGTGTAGGTTAGTGTACATATTGTAGTGAAAACAAGAGAGAATAGGTTTAGGTGGTTCGGTCACTGTATGATAAGAGATAGTGAGAGTGGCTATAGAAGTTAGTTAATTTAGGTGGGAAATGAGGGGCGAGAAGACTGAAGAAGAGATGGATAGAAAGAATACCGATCATATGGAGGTGTGTAATGAGAGTGGCTGAACCTGTATATAGCTGTGAGAGACGGGGGAAGAAAAAGTGTAAAGGTAGAATAGTTATGTTAACAATGCCGAATACGTAGGAAAAGATCATGAATTGCAAAGGCCACTAGCTTCAACTAACCATAGGTTTACCTACCTAACTAACCTTCTTATGACTCATTAGGACACTTTGAATAAAAAGATCCTGAGTTGCAGGTTGCCGAACTTAAGTGTTTGATTATCAAGTTGATCATTTGATTGTTGACACCTTAATCTATGCTATGGATGAAGCCCATAGATAATAAAGATATGGATAGTCCACGCCTATGTTAAATACATTTGAGGCCGCGTTCCCGGAGGGGAAGGCAATTGAGGCTCCTTTATATTGATAGTCGATACTCGATATCAGCGCACTATTTGTTTCCATCTTTGACCCACGCGTAGCATACCAAATGTACGATTAAGAAAACACTAAAATGATTGTGCGTGGGTCAGAGAGAGAAATAAATGGTGCGCTGAAAATCTGACATCCTCTTAAGTGTTATCAAGTTGAAGAAGCAGTTGATTGTTGACAATTTGACATTTAACATTAACTGTGGTAGGTATTATGATTGGAAGTAAAAGTAATTAGCAGGGCTGTGAATTTAATGCAATGAAAAAGTGTTAAATATTTGCCTGCATGAATGCACTAAAAACAGGCAAATATATGCACTGAAATATTCAAAAATACGCACTTAAAATTCAAAAAAATACTGAATGAAAACGTTTTTATTAAAATTTTTTTAAATTAATAAATAATAATTCAAATTGGTTTACAAAAAAAATTCTTTATTTACACACTAGGTAGGTAGGTATGTGGGTAGGTAACGGATGAACCGAAAATATAAAAACATTTTAAGAAAATAAGCATAAATACGAAGAAATCACGAAAATATGCAATTATATTAACTAACCAAAAAAAAAAAACGCATATTGGTAACGGTGTTGTAATAATAGGGATCTCCCAAAAAAAATACGTACTTATAGTTCAAACAAATCATAAAAGCCAACTGTAATAAATATTAATTTATGAAAAAGTATATTAACCCTTTCAGGCACAATGACAAATAAGTGTACAAATTTATGGTCGAATCATTTACAACTAACTATGCCACTATTAGTATCAATTTTACTGTCATATGAGCCTCTTCCTTCTTTTTTTAATTCTTTATCACTTTTGAATTGACATCCTGACATTCTATTTATTCTTACAGTTCCATTTGCCAATATTCCAAATTGTTTCAAATTGCACATCAATTGATATGATGTAAACTAGTTGTAAAAACAAAGTTTATAATTCTTGTTTCTTGGTATAATATCACACAGTCTAATAATTATGTCACCACTTAATCCCAGAGTAGATTTTGATTTTATTGTTCCTTTTCCTACATAAAATTCAAAATCATGTACAAATCCAATTTTTGATGCTAATGCAAATACTTTTATACCCCATTTGTGAGGCTTTGCTTTGTTATACTGTTTCATAGTGCTCCGGCCTTTAAATGGTATAATAATTTCATCAACACATAAATGTTCCTCTAAGTCAATCAACTTAAAATTATTTTTTTTGAATCTAAAAATGGTTTGACTTTAAAAAGTTTATCATGTAATGGATTTTTTGAAGGCAAACAGAGAGTATTATCCACAAAATGAATATTAGATCTAAGTTTATCAAACCTATTTCGACTCATATTATCTGCTACATTGATTAACCATCTGTGTGACGGGGAGTATAAGACCATTCCCTCGGGGGTTGTTACACCTTTAGCCATTTTTCGCGAGGGTGGCTCCTTCACGCCTTTGGATGACGCGGTCGCGTCCCTCCGACGGGTTACGTCAGGGCGCCCCTGTATATTTAAATTTTCCATAACCTAGAGATAAAATCATTTTTGATGATAATCTTTAAAACAATTTCGAGGTCCTGTGTAGCATAACGCTGATTTGCATTTACTGCACCAAGTCCTGGAATAAGCCTTGATACAATGTTTACATCTCTGTTTATTATTGATATTCTCAGGTTAGGTTAAATAAATAAGTTGTTAAATAAAAAAACAATATTCAATAATAAATGGAAACAAGATACGAACAGTTTGTAACCATTACAATATAAATATTTTATATTCTATACCTTCCCAATGATGCCATATGGTATCATCAGATATGTGACATTGTAACGTCTAAACTAAATTAAATATTATAAAATGAAATAGATATTTGCATAGATGAATGTATCTTGTTTCTGAAATAATTTACCAAATAGCAATAATTATAAATTTAGTTACCTAAATTAAATAAAATTGAACACGAATGATGTCAATAGTGGAGAGTCGTAATTTACGTAAACATAATCAATGACAACTCGATAAATAATGGATTTGGCGCGAGAATGCATAAATATGATAAGAATAAACACATGTTTTTCAATAAAATGTGATATTAACTGTTAACGATCAACAATAATTACGAAAAATGGAAGAATGATAAAAACTATGATGCCATATGGCATCACGGGGGCTGAAAGGGTTAAAAAGCATTATTATTATAAATGAAACAAAACTATCAGCTATTGACCGTGACATAATATAGGTATTTCTATATTTTTAGCTCCATAATTTCTGTTAAAATATTAGGAAAATGTATTAAGTACCATAAAAGTGCTAAATTTGAGCTATTACTTAAAATATTATATTCATAACAAATTATCATAGAAGGTTAGTTACTGTTATTCCATATACCTATTATAGTTTAATTTTACTACAACATTCTAGTAGAGTCTGATAAAATTTGGTTCCACGGCTTTAATCATACAAACTTTAAATACTAAACTACGGGTCTGAAATTTAGTTTATATAGATCTAAATAATCCAAAACATATATTGCTTCAATATATAAAAATAAAGTGTCTTGTATTGTAGTAGGTAGGTAACTATCAAAAAAAAACATACTTAAAATCTATGTATAATATACCTATATTGTAATAAATGTTCAAATGTTTATTATAGTACATTATAAAACATTAACTTAAGTTCTATATAATACATTATAACAGGTGTTCAAATAAACATTTCACACCACATATTTTGTTAATTCACACAGTCTCTCTTCAATTTTAAATTTTTTTTCAAATTATCTACAAAATATAAATGTTTAGTAAATTGGAAGACTTGATTAAGTATTTAATCATTTATCTAAAAGAGACGTGCCGGGTCGCCACATTACTATATCGAGGGGCCACGGCGCAAGTGCCGTCCATAAATATCATAACATATATTATATTAGAAATACAAACTTAATATTTCACTCACAGTAAATATTATAAAAAAATATTACGAAATGTACTATACTCATATTATAATATTATGATTGTATTAGTTACAAACTCTTTAATTAAGAGTTATGTTTGAGGATTTAACTAATTTCCTAAAAGGAAATGCCTCAAGGTTGCCTCAGTAGGTTGAGGGACCATAGCTAAAGTGCCGTCCACCAATAAAGTACCCGAAAAAAAAAAACGATTAATTCAAATATAGAAGGTACTTATATCATATACTTTTATCAAAGTATGATTGTGTTAGTCACAGTCTTGTGTAAATGATATTGTCTTATGTTTTCCCAATCTAATTATACAAAATACTGAAAATTAATGAAATCACAAATATTAGTACAATAGAGAGACTGTGCATTGATTTACAAATTTGTCTTAAATTTACTTTTAGCATAGAGAATATGAAGGTGGGCTGGGCTCTTCAGAGTATTGGGGATAGGGCTGGGATTTCATATTTTGAATTGAAATATTTGTGGACACTGGACGACCAAAAGGACCATCCTCCATAGCATGTTTCAATAAGTCCGAAATAAAATTAATTGAATACGTTAGAATGTTGTTCCCATGCTCGACATTATCTTGGTATTTTTAAAAAAATCATTAAAAATGTTGTTTTAAAAAAAACATTTCATGTGCATGTGCTGTCTCCAAGTGTATGTTGTGAGAGGATAGATGCTGAAAAATCATTAATAGAGACTCGTTGATCGCTTTTATTTGCTTCAAATTGTTTACACGAGTGAGCTGGGTATGGCTCCATCATAGATATTAAATATATAACATAATGGATAGGACATAATGGTCTTATCAGCGGCCTTCAAGGGGAACAATTGAGGCCAAATAAATTATACCTATATCGAGTATCGACTATCAATGTAAAGGATATTGCCTCAAATGTATTTAACATAGGCGTGGACTATTCATATATTTATTATCTATGGGCTTCATCCATAGCATGGATTAAGGTGTCAACAATCAAAGGATCAATTTGATTATCAAACACTTAAGTTCGACAACCTGCAACTCGGGATCTTTTTATTCAAAGTGTCCTAATAAGTCATAAGAAGGTTAGCTAGGTAAACTTATGGTTAGTTGAGAAGCTATGGTGATGATAGACGACTACCATCACTGGTCGTCGTGAGCTTTGTGATGATCTTTTCCTACTAACTATCAAGGTATTCGATATTGTAAACATAACAATGAAAGAAAATATTTAAATATTATTAATTTGGTTAGGTTAGGTTAGATTAGGATAGGACGGGAAATTAGACGTTAACTAATTATCATAGTTTTTAACACGGTCTTAAAGACGGTCAGCTAGAGTTGTACCAGTATAGTTATTAAAAACTTAAATACAGCCGACATTAAATAATGATTTTTTTACCACAACAAATTATAAAATGCATATTATTTTATTTAATATTGACTGTAGCCCCAGCCAAACACAATATTAATTTAAATTAAACATTATTTTATGTCCTTCATAAATTACAATCACATAGTGGAGTCCGTGCAAGACCTTTTTCTCATTTAATTTTTTTGCATCCTTTATAAATTACATTCGTTTATATACATTTTCTAATACATATATTACGGTGATACACCTCTGATCATAATAACTGTTCGTATTATTATAATGTAAACAATACCTAGGTTTTGGACTGTAGTTAATATGTATTGCAGTATTTAGCTTCCAGCGTATTCTTTTGTTTAGTGTTATTTCACCCAGATTTCTCAAACAATTTTTTCTTCAATTCATTGAACTCTAGTAGATTTTTTTGTATAAATATTTTTCAAGATTAACCGGCTTTACCTGGGAGTACGCTGAGTACCTGTGTACATACTATATAATTTGAAAAGAGACTGGCTAGGTTCTCTTACGTTCCCCATTCAATTAATTTTTTTATAAATTTAACTTTTTTTGATTTTTTTATATATTATCTTTTTTTAAAACGTTAACAACCTCGTGCCATATATTTTTTTTAAAAATTTTTATCTGCTTCTTAAAATGCGTTTGCCTGCGGGTGCCCACGTTCCACTTTAAATTATTTTTCATAAATTTAATTCAATTGATTTTTAATATGAATATTTTCAAATTTGTAAGTCTTTAGAGAATTTTTTTCTGTTATTTAATTTCTATTCATCTTTCTATATAAATTTTTAAACAAGCCGGTGCCTGACAAGCCGGTGCCATCTACATTTTTTAAAATTTTTTTTGCCTTCTAAAATGCATTTTGCATACTGGCGCCCACATAAAATTTTCTCTTTTTTTTTTTTTGTTTTCTAAAATGCTTTTGCCTGCGGGCGCCAACACCTCCCTTCAATTTTTTTTTTATGATTTTAACTCAAGTCAAATTTTTGAACATGGTCAATCTGGTTCCCTTTGAATAATCCTTGTTTAATGAACTAAATATTTTAAATGGTTTTTTCTGTTTAAGATTTTGGAGATTTTAGTTTGATGTTTGAATGTGCATTCCCACACTAACTAAATATTTCTATTTTTAAATAACATTCGTTTTATACATTTTCTAATACATATATTATACAGTGATACACATCCGAACATATTAACTATTCGTTTATAATAATGTAAACAATACACACAAATGTTTTCTGTTTGAGATTCTGAACATTTTAGTTTGAACTCATTAATCTGTGTTCCTACTATATAATTTTTTCTACATTTTTTTTGTTTTTTAAAATTAATTTGCCGCGGGTGCCGAAACATCGCTTTAATTTGTTTCGAAATTTTTTTTATTGTTCTTGAATTTTTTGTAGAGACTTTTTAAACATTGATAATTTAATACCCTCTGTATTATCATTCTTTAGTGAGCTTATCATTTTCAATAGTTTTTCTGTATAAGATTCTGGGAATTTAAATTTGTAGTTTGTAATGTGTATTCCTTCAATAAAACTTTTTCTAATTTTTTTTTTTGGTTTTCTAAAATGCAATTGCTTGCGGGCACCAACACCTCCCTTCAATTTTTTTTTTTTATGATTTTAACTCTAGCCAAATTTTTTAAACATGGTCAATCTGGTTCCCTTTGAATAATCCTTCTTTAATGAACTAAATATTTTAAATGGTTTTTTCTGTTTAAGATTTTGGAGATTTTAGTTTGAAGTTTGAATGTGCATTCCCACACTATAATTTATTTAAATTTTTTTTTTGTTTTCTAAAATGCATTTGCCTGCGGGCGCCAACACCCTTCTTAAAATTTTTTTTTTTAGTAATGTAACTCTAATTGAATTTTTTGTATATACTTATTGAACATTGATAACCAGCTGGTGCCCTATGAATAATTCTTTAATTTATAAATTCTTTAATGAACTAAATATTTCTATTTTTAAATAACATTCGTTTTATACATTTTCTAATACATATATTATACGGTGATACACATCCGACCATATTAACTATTCGTTTATAATAATGTAAACAATACACACAAAAGTTTTCTGTTTGAGATTCTGGACATTTTAGTTTGAACTCATTAATCTGTGATCCTACTATATAATTTTTTCTACATTTTTTTTGTTTTTTAAAATTAATTTGCCCGCGGGTGCCGAAACATCGCTTTAATTGGTTTCGAAATTTTTTTTATTGTTCTTGAATTTTTTGTAGAGACTTTTTAAACATTGATAATTTAATACCCTCTGTATTATCATTCTTTAGTGAGCTTATCATTTTCAATAGTTTTTCTGTATAAGATTCTTGGAATTTAAGTTTGTAGTTTGTAATGTGTAATCCTAAAGTAAATTTTTTTCCACATTTTTTTTTTGCTTTCTAAAATGCATTTGCCTGCAGGCGCCAACAACTCCCTTCAATTTTTTTTTTATGATTTTAACTCTAGCCAAATTTTTATAAACATGGACAATCTGGAACGCTTTGAATAATTCTTCTTTAATGAACTACCTATAATTATTTTGAATAGTTTTTTCTGTTTAAGAATCGGAGCATTTTAGTTTGAACTTCGTAATGTGTATTCGTTCGGTTAAATTTTTTTAAATTTTTTTTTTGGTTTTCTAAAATACATTTGCCTGCGGGCGCCAATACCGTCCTTCAATTTTTATTTTATGATTTTAACTCTAGTCAAATTTTTTAAACCTGGTCAATCTGGTTCCCTTTGAATAATCCTTCTTTAATGAACTACCTATGATTAGTTTGAATAGTTTTGTCTGTTTAAGATTTTGGAGATTTTAGTTTGAAGATTGAATGTGTATTCCCACAATATAATTTATTTAAATTTTTATTAGTTTTATAAAATGCATTTGCCTGCGGGCGCCAACACCGTCCTTCATATTTTTTTTTATGATTTTAACTCAAGTCAAATTTTTTAAAATATCATTTATTAATAGGCATTTTTAATTTTATTTGATTTCATTTGAATATAATATTTTTTTTCGATAATTTCTCAGTACCGTGGTGCCATTATACGTGTCAACAAGGCCGTATCTGGGGGGGGGGGGGGGTTTGGGGGTTCAAACCCCCCCCCGAAATTGTTCGCGTTATTTTATGTCGTAATAAAATAACTATTTCAGTCTAGAATAATCGATAAACATTGATACGTGCATATACGAATGACTGCTATGGTCTACGTTATAAACTTAAAAATAACAATTTGTACCAGATAAATTCACTTCGGGTATATCAGCCGGATTTCTTGATAATATTATAGGTACATACTGCATAGTTATATATATGTATAATACATTACCACCAGAATGTGTAATCGACAAAGAACTATTTCTTAGTATTTTAGTAATCTTATCTTAATAGTCTTTGATGATAGTTAAAACTTTTTCACGGGCAATATTCATTTCCAATATTTAGTTGACATTTGGTTTACGTTCTGTCGTTTTATTGTGCTACGATTTACGAAGTGTTTAATTTATTTATTTGAAATGGCAAAAAGACAAAACACTATGATGAATAATTTTTTTATAAAAAAGCCTAAATTAAATTTATTGGAAAATGAAGTCGAAGACACACCACATACATCAAGTTTATGTCCAGAGTTGAACAATGAAACATCTACCTCAAACGTTAATATTTATGATATTGGGAAATATTTGAATCAAACTGTAAGTAACGAATTGAAGTATAAATTATTAGTAAATAAATGGACACCCGATGAAACTTATAAATTTCCCATAGTTGGAAAAAGAAATTTAAAATTCCAGTTTAATTGGTTTAAACGATTTTCTTGGCTTGCTTACACAACAATAGGCGAACAAGGAGCAATGTGCACGTTTTGTGTTTTATTTGCCAGGGATTTCGGAGGAAAGGGAAATCATCAACAATTAGGAATCTTAGTTAATAAGCCATTTAATAATTGGAAAAAAGCTATTGAAACTTTATCCCATCATAGCACAACACAGTTTCATAAAAATAGTGTAATATTTGGTGAAAATTTTATTAACACGTATACCAAACTTCAACCAGATATTCGACAACAACTCGATTCCGCAAGAGCTCTACAAATTTCTGAAAATAGAAAAAAACTCGTTCCAATTATAAAAACAATTATTTTATGTGGCCGACAAGAGTTAGCACATCGAGGGCGAAATGATTCGGGTCCTCTTGATTTAAATGAACCTGATCATAATGATGGTAATTTTAGAGCACTGTTGCGTATGCGAATTTCATGCGGAGACAAACAATTAATTAATCATAGGCAACTTTACCAGTAACTACGGCGACACCGGAAAGAACTTTTTCGACGCTGAAAAGAATAAAAAATTACCTAAGGAATGCAACTGGAGAAGACCGATTGACTGGCCTAGCATTACTCAGTGTACATAGGAATATCGTTGTAGATCCAGAAGAAGTAATCAATCGTTTTTCAAATGAAAAACAAAGAAATATAGAGTTTGTCATATAAAATATAAACCATTTTTCAAACTAAATGTATAGAATTAAGTTAAATAATCTAATTAATATTAAGTCTAAAAATGTTTTAATGTGAATTTCATTAATAAATACTATTTATAATTCTACAATATTATGAATTTTTAACCATATTTAATTACCTACACAATATTATAATACAATTAGAACACACATTTTTGGATTAAAACCCCCCCCCGAAATTAATTTCCAGTTACGGCCTTGCGTGTCAAATTATAGAGATTATTCAAATTGTATACATTATATCATATATTATATCTATTACAAATATTTAGATGAAAACGCTTAAATCCCATTCATAATTATCCTATATTATATCCACGCCTTATACACGATAGTTCAATACAATATTTATGTACTTACATGTTTTTGACTGTATATTATGAACAAATAATTTAAAAATTATTATTAGCCAGAACCACATATTATAATCGACTTGACGCGTTTATTTTATATTAATCAACAATTAATTTTATCTTTTTTTTTGTAAGTTTTTTTTCGACGATATATTTTATAGTGATTAGAAATAAATCATCAATTATGATTTTATGTGTGTACTGTATCGCTTTACGATACAAGTACAATATACAAATAATAAGTACATAGCACCTACGTTTAACGATGGATGTGAATTATGTTGTTATACTATTAGTACATTCAGTGGCGCCCACAGGATTTTTTCGAGGAGGAGGGGGGGGGGGGTCAAGGTAAAAATATAACACATTTTACAATTATTAAAATTATGCAAATCCTTTATATATTTTGACTTAAAAAATTTTTGTCATGTGACTTTAACTTAAATTGTTAACGTACACTATTAGTTTAAATGTAAATTATAATATGACGTAATATACTTTTTAATTATTTTTTTCCATTGTAATTATAAATCTAAAACATAACAATGTATTTAATTAAAAATTAAGAATTTACAAATTTAACTTCAATCTTTTATTTATAATTATATAGATATAATTAAATTTTAATTTAATTTATTTTTTTAATTTCATCTCATTAATTATATCATTCGGATTAACTTCTATGGTATCTTCACACGTCGCCGAAACCCAATTTGCCGACTAGTACCTAATACTTACACTACGCATATACATTTAAATTTAAATTAATTTGAATGTTTAGCCGACACCCCAGTTATATATAATATGATATTTAAAAAAAAATATTAAAGTCAATATAAATTGTGCAATTGTTCATGTATGTAACCACAAAAGTCAATATAACTAAAAATGTTACTAAAAAAATTAACTAAACAGTTAAAACAACATATTATGCATATTATAATGTTGTTTTTGGTGTACCGCCGAGTTTTATGCAAATACAAAACTAAATGATCGATAATATATTATATGAACTAATTAAGCTTATCTGTTTGAACTATAATAATATAATATTATATTATATACTTACTATAAATGTATACATTTTATGTACTTCAGACTGTATTCCATAGAAGTAGACGATTAACAACTCATTCCATTAATTAATTTGCTTAAGTGGTATTCGTGAAAAGTATAATAACTCTGAACGAAGTCATTCTGTTCATCCTTAATTAAGCAACTTTAATTATGAACTAAGTTTAAAAGTATCGTCGAATTTTAAACTGTAAACATTTATAAATTATTTTATTTAGGGAAAAAGCATAAATTGATGGCGACAACGTAAAAGGACATAAGCGACATTTTCGAAATTATTCAGGAGAGCCAAAAAACTATTTTAACAATAATTACATTTTGTAGATTATATTTTTAATTTAAAAAAATATGATAAGAATAAGAAAGATGAGTTATACTCAATTTAAGACAATAATTGTTCTTACATTTTTTTAAGTTAAAATTTTGTATTAGTTAGAATTGGCTATTATTATATAATTTGTTGCTTATGCCCCATTAATTTCCTTACCAATAGTTTTAGTACTAGTATCTATAGTTAATTTTGTATCTATTTAATTCTCTAATATCTGTTTATTTACAAGTATATAATATTATTAGTGTTGTAGTTTTTTGTAATCATTCTACCATCGCAAGACGTAAGGGAATACCTCTTCATATAAGAAGATATTCAATAATCTAACATAGTTTGATTTTATAAATACTATATTATATTCTTTTTATATAAATATCACAATATTGATCATAAATATATCGCCTGTATTATACATCAACTTATAAAATAGCTAACGTCAATAGCCACCTAGTATCCTAGGTATATATATATATAGCTATGTTAATTATATTTTAAATTTTAAATGTAATACATTTTCCTGACTTTCCGAATAATTAACATATACATAATATATATTATATTATGTAGGTACTAAATATCGTCCTAGGTGGGTTACTGGGTATTGACGATAGCTATTATAGAAAGTCGGTAAAATTATTAAATTTCTTATTTAAAATATAATGCAGCATGTATCGTTAATTTGTAGTGCAGTTTTTTCAATATAAGTCTAAAACATAAAAAAATACTTAAATGATATTGTGATTAAAAAAAAAACTTAATTTAAATATTTGGAAATGGCTATTTTGTTGTTTTTGTATATTTTATTACATCACGGAGAAAAAAATCATTTTGAAATCAGTTAATTTTTAATGAATGAAAGCAACTTATATTTTAAAAAAAAAACAGCCACCAATTGAATTGTTTTCACTCAAAAGTGTTTTGAAAGTAGGGGCTGTGGTAATGTGAAAATAGGATGTGCATACAATATATACGTATTTACCATTTATATATTTTTACTTGTATATTATTTACTATTTATATATATTGCGTACACATTCTAAATTACCACTTTCTCATATATATATATAAATGTGTGTGTATACGGATAAGCACTTATATATATATAAGGATTTAATTATATAATGAATTGACTTCCCCTAACTCGACTGCAGAATTGTTATATATTTGATGTGCGAATGAAAAAGAAATAGGTTTTATGTTAAATTAGTTATAATATTATTAGTATATTATTATTTAAGACACACAAATATTAGGTATACTGAACATATATTATATACATCACCACATATGACCACCACCTAGTGTATACGCAGGAAGAGTGCTGGTGGTTAGATCGGGCCGATAAGTATCGTCCGAGCCGATGAAATAGTTATTATTTGACAAAGAAAAAGGGTATAATAGTGTATGACCACATATTATTATAATAAGAACATCTGCGTGGCTGCATTATACAATATTATAATTTAGGTATATGTCAGGGTTATGATGAAGACACTCTTTTGAGAATAGTTTATTTACGAAGAGTGGCTATCGTTACAGGGCCAAGCACCTTTTTTAGAGTATAGGTGACAGTAATGAAAACTGGAATCAACAAGTGACATACACGTGTCGCTTGGACCCCACTGTTGTCGCTTATCGCATTAAATTATCATTTAATATCTGCCATTGTATATTTTACTAATATTTATTCGTTTTTCATGGTGAATGGTGACTAAACAATGAAACAACAAGGAAATATAAACATTTTAACAACGGATAATGATTTTGTTCGTTAGATAAATAAATTAGTTATTGCATATAATTATAACTTTACTTTTGTCACAATAATATACTATGTTAGCAATTATGATATTGGGTGGATAAACTAAAGTAAAAATTTGAGTAATGAGTAATGTTTTACGGGATACCTACCTAACCTAACCACATATGTCCTCGCGAGAAATGCGGACAATTGGCCCCTGTGAGTGAAAACAATTCAATTGGTAGTTTTTTTTTTTAAAAATATAAGTTGCTTTCATTCATTAAAAATTACTGATTTCAAAATGGTTATTTTCTCCGTAATGTAATAAAATATACGAAAACAACAAAATGGCTATTTCCAAATATTTAAATTATATTTTTTTTTTAATCACAATATCATTTAAGTATTTTTTGATATGTTTTAGACTATGTGAAAGAGGAGGGTATAATAGTTATAAAAACTGCACTACAATACATGCATTATATTTTAAATAAGAAATTTAATAATTTTGCCGACTATCTATAATAGCTATCGTCAATACCCAGTTACCCACCTAGGACGATATTCAGTACCTACCTACATAATATATATACAGTGTGTTCGCTAAGAGGTAACACTAAATATTTCAGTTCGATTCCCTTTATTAAATTGGAGTTTTCATTGAATGGTAGATAGTACTTTAATACATATTTTCAGATAAATTTCAAATTTTTAACAAATTCGATACGCGCATGCTCGATACAACTTACTTTTTTTTAAATGGTAACATCAATTTTTTTTTACATAAACGGATAGAGTATTTTTTTTCTTAACAATTTATGTATAAAATGTTTTTTTCTAATTACAAAATTGGCATATGAAATTTAACGATGAAATTTAATATTAACGTGTAATTTTTTTGACGAAATCTAAACTAAATTCAACTTATTGTTACTCATTAATATCCAATATTGTTAAATACCTGTTTGCACACAGATAAAATAGTAAAAATAACTTTGACAACATTTGCCAGTAATTAAGAGAGTATAATTCCTGTTCGCTATACATTTATTCCTCGTAAATATTAAATTTCATCGATAAATTTCATATGCCAATTTTGTTATTAGAAAAAAACTTTTTATACATAAATTGTTTAAAAAATTACTCTATCTGAATATGAAAAAAAAACTGATGTTACCATTTTAAAAAAAAGTAAGTTAGGGATATCACGCATGAGCGATTCGAAAAAAAAGTTAAACATTTGAAATTTATCTGAAAATTTGTATTTAAGTACTATCTGTCATTCAGTGAAAACCCCATTTCAATACAAGGTCATCGAACTGAAATATTTAGTGGTACCTTTTAGCGTGAACACACTGTCGGGAAGTCACACTAGGAAAGTCTGGAAAATCATTGCATTTATAATTTAAAATATAATTAACATAGCTTATGTATACCTTGGACAATAGGTAGCTTTCGACGATGGCTATTTTATCGAAGCAGCATGCCAGTTTCTCTTTGTCCACTTTTAAAATGTGATTGTACAGGTCCAACAGACTTTTTGAATATCCCCTCACGTTGTCACAACATACATCGATCTTCATGAGTTTGTCGTCTTTAACCGACACCTTGTCTAAAAAAAACTATAGCCGAAAAATAACTGCTAATCAAATCGCTGATATGATGTTTTTTATCTGTATAAGATATCACTTCACACTCCCAGAACTTTGGACACTTCAATTCCTTTAGTTTCACTGGTTTTTTAACTCTGTAAATATAAAGACTAGTTTGAATCAACTAGAAAAAAACAATTCGGAAATGATTTTGGGCGAAGTATATATGCACATACGTTTTTAAGACGCAAAGTATCCATATACTATCCTATAGTTTTATACTTTGCGATGTACAGTAGGATAGGGAATTATATATATATATAATTATAATTTTAATTATATATATTATATAAATATACCTGAACTTCACTCATTATTTTCATTATTTTATAACAATAACCGTATTTGCCGTGCGTACCCATATCTATCGCATTATATAGTAATATTTTTAGCTACTAAATTAAAGTTCACTTTGACTACTGCGCTTACCATATTATTATTATACGATGTAATAAAAATATATTATACGTTACGTTATATTGAATCTTATCAGTGAAACGTCGAACAGGGGCAATCTTATCGGACAAGAATGATAAACTATTGAAAAGAAGATGCGGAATGCCACTGGTAGTTGGCTGGGCACTGTTATCGAGTCAACTTTTCCTTTTAACTCCGGTATGAAGATATGCACATCTTTTGCGGTGCCTGTTGTGCCATGTGCTATGTTTTCTATGGCCGACTCCTGAAATTCAAAATCATAACCATTATTACAACGCGTTTATTATTTATTATAAGCGGGAGCGTAGGTAATACATTGTTTTGGTTTTTAAATTTAATCGTGATTCGTGACGGTAGGTAATTAGTACACGGTGAGTTACGACATTCGTAAAAAAACATCCAACAAAAATAAATATTGTTATTTATAGCCATAAAAAAAATAGCTCCTCACGTGCTGAAGTCCATCGTGGAGATGCTGCAAGGAAGTAATTGCATTAATATTCGTCAGTATACAGTCCTCAACGCCATATCGTTGGTTGATGATATTTATCAATGGCACCACACAGTTGGTTGTGCATGATGCGCTCGACACCACTGTCATATCTTTTTCATACTTGTCGAAGTTGACGCCTCTTATAAACATCGGCGCGTTTTTGCTCAGGCCGCTGATGATAACTATTTTGACGCCCGCCACCAAGTGTTTCTAAAAACGTTCGTCATTGTACGTCATAATATTATAATTTAAATCGATTGAGCGGGCTCGGTCATAAATCATAGATAATAATCTAAAGAAATATAGAAATGTCCCTCGTAAAACGTATTTCATAGCAAATACCTTGGCTGTTTCAACTTCTGTGAATTTTCCTGTCGTTTTTATAACGTATTCAACCTGCAACTCTTTCCATTTGATCTTTTCGGGGTCCTTTTCAGTAAATAACCGCACGGTTTTGCCTGACAGAGCCACCATGTGTAAAAAACAACACATTGTTTATCGTTATATCCGCATTCGATTTATAATCACAACAATATTTTACAACATTGCATTATACATTAAAGTTGTGAACAAAAACACATATATTTTAGCGCACAGTACTATTGTATTTTTCAACATTCTACAGTTTTTGTAACATATTTTACAATCTTAACGAAATATTTGAAATATTTTGTGTGATTCGCGGTCAACAGGGATAAATATTAGAATAAAAATTATCAAGGTCGTCTTTTGTCTTTTGCTTACCTTCAAATCTCAAAATACTATAGCCGTGGCCCGTGAGTCGTCGATGTGAACGCAAAAAGTAAATATTTCGAACGCATAATAATTATACAGTATTGACATTTAAAAATGTTGATTAACTTCATAATAGTTATGTAGATAAGAATATAAAATAATAAACGAGTAATATTTTTATCTAGATAAGTCTCAACACTGGCCGTCACTCGTCGATGTATCTTTATAATTTTAAATATTAATAGTTATTACCGTTTATATCCAGACAGTTATCACCATTTACGCTAATGTTTCCGCTAAACGTCCCATGCGCCGAGTCGTATTTTAACGAGCGTGCGATCTCGTCTATTTCTGCACCCGGCTCGTTGATTGCGACCACCTGTGGATGACAAGGGAAGAGTGTTTAAAACTATTTACGAAGAACGAACGATGTGTGACACGACTTACGTTCACGTTTTCTTGAAGGGCCAGCAGGAGAACGCATTTACCTATCCGGCCGTACCCGTTGATCGGTATAGGTGGTAAGCTGGTACAGGGCGACAATGCACAGGGCAGCGGTGGTTTATATTGGACCTAAATAAAAGGATTTAAATCAATTTGCGAAGAATTAAAATGGAATTTTCGCCGGCAGACGAATATACGTCGACCAAAGTGTTTATGACTTACGTTCACGGTGTTTTGGATGGCAAACTGTCGCACGCTTTCACTCATACGTGAAAATGTGTCACCGTTGATCAACGATGAGCTACATACACGTGATGGACCTTGCATACTTCTCAATCCAGTCGAAATCAGACGCATAGCGTTTTTGAACATCGTAACTGTATTGTGAAAAAAAAACTTTTAAAGTATAATTCGTATGAGATTATAATAATATTCAAAATAATCGCGAGAAATACAAGTTATGTTTTTCAAGTACAAAATAAATCGAATAACAATATGAGAATGATTTTTTGAGTTACCTGAACGACCAAATGTGTAGATTATCATCGGCATAATATTGTATTCTAATCAAGCCATATGCTTATTTTTTTGTAAACGATCAATATTTCTTTTACGTAATCTCTGTATATTATAAAAATGGATCCCTGTTTTCCTTGGTCATCGTATCACGCGGTCTAACGGCTGGACCGATTTCGCTAATGCTTTTTTTGTTGTGTTTGTAATTGTCAGGAGAAGGTTCTTATGTAATACAATTTTAGGAATATTCACCGGAAAATTAGAAAGTTTGAATGTCAAAAATACAACAGTGACGCAACAAGTTATGTTAGGATTTTGTATTAATTGATTATATTAATCCACCATTGGTAGAATACGACAAACTTGGTATAACTTTGATACTTTAGAGTCAAATCACACACTTAAGTACAAACAGCACAGGGTCCGCGGATAGATTGCCCACCTGATAATATACTGCTGCGAATCAGAATTTGTATTCAGGGCAACGGAAAAGTTAAGAGTAATTTTGAACATCATACACCGAATATTAAATAACGAATTGAACAAAGTTTGAGTCATATAGAGTTGGTACATTTAACGGGCAACGAAGTGCACAGGATCAGCTAGTACAATTATAATATTATATCATTGAGTTCAAGTTTAATACGATCTATTACACATTGAACCACTTTTGACCTACTGTACAGCTGAGCGACATCCACTTACCCGCTTTTTGTTAAAGTGGTTTTTACAGTTATTATTATTTATATTGATTAAATTTGCATATAAATCATCAAAATCAACTTTTTATAGTCATTTTTATTCGCATGCAAATCTCTTTGCAATATCCAACAATTTAACTTAAGGTAACGTAAAACTAATATTAAGTATTTAGATTTAATGGTTAAACTAATAAACTTAATCTCAATTACGTAATCAGGCATTATATATTAATAAAATATTTGAACGTATATTATTTCGTCACAAAATAGTAAGCCATCAATAATAAACAATATTAATTTTAAATTTCTTCATGTTAACTTTACATAATAAATATTTATAATAGTAAATTTAATACAAATTATTCTGCTTTATTGTATGTAGTATAATTACAGGATTATAATCGGATATACTTTACATTAAAATTAGTAATGTATAGTTTATATTATATTTGTTAATATAAGTTCACCTGGTTAATGCTTAGTGCTGTTTACTATAAAAATATACGTATGTATATTATAGTGCATATTTTAGCATTTTTTTTTTTTGCACTTTAAAACATAATAATAGTTGTTTGCATTACGTGTTGAGCAACCGACCGATACACACGTGTATTCCTGGTATAGTTGCCTATCGCATTTTTATAGCTTCCGATAGAAGTATTATACACCGCAATTAAGAAGGTATGTTATTTTATTTTATCCCCCCACAAGCAGTAACATAGTAGGAGACTTCTCCTACCGATATGTCCATCAACATGGACACTCTCGACTCAAATAATCTTAACTCAACTTCCTCTCAACCAAAATCCAACGTTCTCAAAACATTCGCAGAAGCAACCGCAAACTCACTATTCCCAAAGAAAGATCAAGCTATAGTATTTAATACAATTGAAGACGTCCCCCAAATTTAGTACATAAAAGCATTCAGTCAAATAACTACTCCAAAAAATATCAAATTCGCATCGCGTATATCTAACAACAGGTTTTGTATATTAGAAAGAATTGATCTATTATCAAACTTTAAGGTAAGAACATTATCTGTGTTCTCTCGTTGGTTTTCACAATATTTTAATTTTAATGTGAGTTATGAGTTGTATGTAAAATATCATTTGAATATGGTCATAATTCAATTAAAAATTAAAATAAAGTAAAAAAACCAATGAGAGAAAACAGATAGGTAATGTTCTTAACTTAAAATATATAAAAACAGTTTTTTTTTATAGATATTTTAAGTTCTAATTGGGAAAATTGGATATTTAAACAAAGAATAATGATTTCAGTTATTTTGTTGTAATTTAAAAATATTATTCGTGGGTACTTGAAACTTTCAAAGTATATTATTATTGTTATATTTTATACACACAATGACCTTTTCAAAAATGAATTCCACCTAATTACTGTATTACTGATGTCTAATAGTAAAATTAATTACTTTGATAAATTGTTTAATCACAATAATATCATAAAATATACTTGCTGACAAACCATCTTTTCCCAGTATCGTTTTACGTGTACAATAATTTTATATCATTGAATTCAAATTTAATACAATATCTACTATTAGAGAGGTACCCACTTGCCCACCTTTTTTAAGTTAAATTTTCTCCTGTTTATTCGCTTGTCACTTTATGTTTTGAGCAAATTGATAAAAGAATTTATACTGATTGTGTTACTGAGTTGCCTAATTAAATGCAAGCTAAAGAACAAATTTTCTACAATCTTCCTCAATCTTCTTTTGTGACATCAATATAATATAACAAATCAATATATTTTAATAATTTAAATGCAGTTATAATTATTATTTTACTTAATATTTATCTATCTTAAATCTTGTTATATGAAAAAAATGTTTTTGTTAGAATACAACATCTATTACTTATACATAGGCTACTAAAAAATAGCAGGATTCCAGATACGTATCTATCAGAAAGTGATACTTGGTAAATCCTAATTGAACTAAGGATCCATATAGGTATTCTTGTATAATATGATCTAAGAATTGACCTCCACTAGAAATGTTTTCCTTCGTTCATCACTGCCTACTGTACATATTTTCAATTCTGATTTGGCAGGTTCATACTTTATTGCCTATCCATATCAAAAAAGGGGTTTTATTAAACAGATTTATTTTTCAGATATGATTCAAGTTTCAATATGGATAAATATTATTTATTATTTATTTTGATTATTGAGATTTGAGATTATACTGTTTAAATTGTAACTATAACAAGTTATTAAACTTATTAATAAGTATTTAATGTGTGTATTATCATTGATTTTATGTAAGTACCTATATACCTAATTACAGACAAAGTTATTAATTATAGTCATTATAATTATTAACATTTTGTACATACAAAAATTACATTAATTATTCCGTTATCTGCATCTTGGAGACATCCTTGAAAAAAAAAACTATCATCACTACATTCATATTTCTGTAATTGGCTATTTTCAAATAATGTTGACAATGCTCTCAAACTCTCAGGTATTTTTGGAAAATAATTTTTCTTGGCCAAACGCATGGTCATTTCAGCTTTTGACCATACATAAAGGAGGGAGGCTGTGTGTATGTTCCTGTGTCAAAACAGTTTTTAAATTTCTGTTGGTTAATAGTTTAATCTAATCGCTTACAATATTGGACATCACTAACTAAGAAGTATATATTAATGAGTGATGTCCAGTAGCACATTTAAGGGGGATGAGGCTACTGGGGCTTAACTAACTCTTATAGTTTACCACTACACAGAACTGAAATCTTTTCTTCTTTATTCGATATAAAGATTAAAAATGGTCATCTATAGAAAATGCTTTATATTAAGATTAGAGAATATGAAAAATAAAGAACAAGTCATTTGATGCTAAAAATACTTAAATCATCAATCACTTAATGTTAAGATCAGTGGCTCTGGGGTTTGATTTTTTTTTTGGTAGGGGCGGGTGGGGCCGTGGGGGCATAAATATCGCACAAATGTTGATATTTGATGATAGGTACCTGTAACATAGAAACATATTCAATTTTAACCAGATAGCTTGATTTACGCTTCTATATTAAATAAATAAACGTCATTATTAGAGTTAGGATGTTGATGACTTTTGCATTTTTTTTCCTTTTATTCTGTACAATGCTATCCTAGCTAAAAATTTGTTTCATGCTCCCTTGATGCAGAATATTCTAATTTTATTTTGCATTTTTTTGCATTTTTTGCATTTTTAGCTATAAATGCATTTTTTTTGTTTTTTAACGTCAATTTTCAACATTTTCAAGTCATTTTTTCATCTTTTAGGGCATTTTTCGTACTTTTTATACAATGTGGGGCATTTTTTCACAAATTATAGATTTTAGGGCAAATGTTACATCCAAGTTTGGAAACAAATTTAATTTATTAAAATCTAACTTTGGATTTGGACTATTAGTAAAAATTTATATCATTTTATCGCGTCCCGATAAGATTTACTCTTTGAGTGTTATATATTGATGAAACGAGTGCTCTTTCAGACATACGTGGATCATACACGCTTATCGAGTGTTATATTTATAAATTGTATGGAATAAATCCGATAAACAAGATTAAATTGACATAGACATTAGACCTATTGATTGACGTGCTTATAGGAACTATTGTCAGAATTTATTAACTGATCGACGTCGTCATCTTTTGTTTGATAACATCAGACACATATTAATTGTACAATGCAACAATGCAATATGAATATTATTATAACATCAACATCCCAACACTAATAATAAAAATATTTTTAATATTATTTTTTTTTATTTATATTTTACTTTTTAATTTATTTTTAATATTGAAATTTATTTATACCCATATCTCTAATAAAAATTATTATTTATAAATAAGTTTTTTCACTTACTTAATTAGTATTTTAGATAATTTTTAAGGTCATTTTTTGAAGTTTTTAGGGCATTTTTGCATTTTTTTTAGGGCATTTTTGTGTGTTTTTTAGGTCATCAACATCCTAACTCTAGTTATGACTTATGAATTTAGTGTCGCTCAAGTACTTACTGCCGACCCAGAGGCGTCGACCGACTCGGCTACACTTAAATAATATTTTATCAAGTTTTATTGCCCCACGCTCTGACTGCACAAAATGACAGCGCTAAGCACCGCAACGCATGGCACGGATGAGAGTGGACCCCTTATGCTTAACGTAAATATAGATAGGAATGAAAAAATACAAGTAGTATGTTTTAATGGCGAGCCAGAAGCACCGCCCTACTATTAATATATATAAATACAAAAGTTTACATTCATATGGAATGGATGGGCGCCCACTAATTGATATACATAGATAGAATTAACAATATAGGTACAAATAATGTTTACGATGATAATAATGTAGTGGTATAATCACCGGTCTCCCTGGTACCCGCAATGTTGCCACTCGTCCTCCTTTCCGACTGCTTATTGGTCCACACGGCGAAGACGGTCAGTCAGCCTGTGATATTACTAAGTAGATATATTTGATGATACTGATGTGAATAATGTAATTTATAATATATAACCTTGTTTTAAATTGTCAATCCTTGGATAAAAAAGTTGAACATTTTAAAAACGTTTAACTACGAAATAATTATTATATTTTAAATTTGATAAATTTTTGTCAAAATTCGTGCCTATATATTTTTAATATTTTTCAACTACTATTGCAGGAACGATACATAAGGAGACTTGTATTAAATTTTCACGCATTTTTACCCAACAAATAAAGTTTTAATGACAATTATAGAAAAACAAACTATAAAAAAAGAAAACTGACAATGTCCGTAAAAAGAGTCAATATATTATATTATTATTATATTTTATAGTGTAGATCAGTGGTTCTCAATCTTTTTTGTACCTCGACCCAAATTTCCCCCGACAAATCTGTCACGACCCATGTGGTTTAACTTTTCAAAAAGTAGTTATAAAAACAAAATTTGTTTATTACTTTAATTAGGTATTTATTATTTAATAGGTTTATAATCAATATATTTTTACAAAATTATGTACTTATAATAATGAGGCGTATTAATACCCGTCGTAATAAATAAATATACGAGAAATTATTATTTATTACCCACGTAATATTTGGTACTATATTACTATAATAATATAAGTATATTTAATATTAATTTAATATAAATTTCTTGGAATCTATATAATTCAAACAATTTTTCACGACCCACCAACAGGTCGCGACGCACAGTTTGAGAAACACTGTTGTAGATATAGAAAATGAAAATATAAACATTCATTGAGATTTTCGTGTATTTACAGTTATTCGTTTTTGAATAACAACAAAAAATAACAAAATTGCTAGGTATATGAGAAATCGAGTGAATATCAAATCTTGTAAAAATATGAACTACAAACGCTCATAAAAATTTAATTTGATTTGCTTGTGGATTTTTTTTGATAAAGGTTGAACAACTTATGAATAATCTTATATTAAGTTTTCAAATCTTAGATTTTAAAAGAAAAATTTTTATGAATTTCTAACTCCACATAATTTGCACATGTTTGTGAATTTTACGTATTTTGTCAATATTTGAACTTCAATGCTTATAAAAAAAATATATGACTATGGATTAATATTGTTCGTCTGTCTTTGAAACAATATATTAGGAGACTTGTATGAAATTTTCAAACTTTTTAGCAAACAAATAAAGTTTTATTGACGTTCATTGAAAAAAAGACTAATACAATTGGAAACTGAAAATGTAACTAAACAGTTCAAAACAAAATCAAAATATTTTGAAAATTTTATGGTGTATAGAAAATCCAAATGTAAACAACCAGTGAATTTTCGTTCTAAACAAGCAATTACTTCTTATTCTTCTTCTCCTTCATATTATAATATAGTAGGTCCGTACATACAATATTTCTCGATGTTTCCAAGTGTATTTTACATTTTCACGTTCTGGTTAGTATTATAAAACACAGGTACTTAGCTCAATATTATTCAATCTATATCTATTATATATATATCAATCTATTATATATAAAAAAAAAAAACGTAATAGTTAACAGATTTAAATTAAGTGATTATGAACTAAATTAAACTGTTGTTCAGTTTCAGTAGGTATAATCATTTTGTAAGTACTTACTCAACTGTATTACCATGCATTTTTATTGCTGATTTATTAAGACCTAAAATTTATTGTACATTTTCTACAAACAAATAACTTTTTATGTTGTTTACGAGTTATAACTAATTCTTATCTGAATATAACTTTTCTGTATCCTAAATAAAATCGAAATAAAACAACACAATTTTTTAAACTCTAAATATAAATAATTCGTCTCACAATATAAAATACGAATCAAAATTTAAGAAAAAAATTAACACGCAAGAACTTATTTTTGGTTTTAGATATTTATATTTTAAAAGTTTGTATTGAGAATTCATCTCATTAAACATATTACCTATGTTGGTAAGAAAACTTAAGAAAATATGATCATATATTTTATAATAATTGACAAATAATTTTAATCTAATTAGTAAACATTTTTTTATTTTTGATAGTATAGTAAATGCAAATAAGCAATAGCGCTGAGGTCAGAATTTTGTATGGCAAAACATGTAATTCTCACGAAATAATGGATTTTGACTTCCACTATTGTAACGATATTCGTCATCGACATCGTACATTACTCCCTACGTTGAGCACGGCTAATATGCTGAGTGTTAGTAATGACAAATGTGTATATATATATGAAATATATATTATGCTAACGCGATGTTTAGCTCACATCGTGTAAATACCGACCTGGACGCCTGGCGGGGGTCAGTTATGATAGAGTCGACAGTGAGGTAGTCGATAGAATAGAGTCGGCGGTTGATAGTTGGATGGTCAAGAATGAAGAGTCATGGTTGGTGGTCGATAGTGGAACTCGAGGGCTGACAACGACCTGAAGAGGACCTGCGGACGACCAGCTCAACCCACATTTGGACATCGGCACCCACGACACACCATGGCCCGATCGGTAGCCCGGAGTATAATTTATAAGTATATTTCAATATTGTAACTTGTAGTAAATAATAATAATACATCAATAACAGATATATATATATATACATTACGTTGAGTACTTGCTTCACATAAGGTAACCCTGATCCCTAGTAATAATATCACACACCGAGGTCGAGTCTCCGAGACCTCGTTAATATAAACAGAACGACACCGGAACGGGTAAGAGCCCAGGCGAAGAGGAGACGTTACAGTTGGTGGAGGCGCCCGTCCCTGGAGTCCCGATTTTTTTTTTGGAAATTATATTTTGTTTTTTCTCGAGAAAAATTTCGATTCTAAGGTACACCCCTTGTGTTGTGATATTATTGTTGGGTGTCATGTGAATCTTATGTGAAGTTATTGGCCTAATAATTCTTAATGGATGTCAAATTTTATATTAAACGAAATACTAATAATCAGATTGCTAAAGTAACAAAATTAAATATTTTATTTTTAAATGAACACTTCGATTCAGAAATAAATGCAACAGAATTGATCGGCATATTACGACAAATCGATGAGAATAATTTAGGAGATTTTTTTGAAAATTCGAAATTTGGAAAGATACCTTTATCCTATTACCTAAAATAAAATGGCAAGACCTCAACAATTTGTACCTAATATTTTCAACGGTTCGGGCGATGAATGCGTTTTAGAATTTTTCGAGTACTTTAACGTGGTAGCTACTGCTAATGAGTGGTCTCCGCAAATAAAACTAACTTACTTGCCATTATATTTAAAAAATTCCGCTTATAAATTATACAAGACATTAACAATTAATAACTTATATCCGACTTTTGATGAAATAGAACAAATATTTAAGGAAAAATTTGCATCGCCGGCTAGGAATCGTATGTTAAGAAACAAATTACGAAGTAAAAAATTAAAATCGACAGAAACAATATCGGAGTTCTTAGCAGATATTTTATACTTAATCAGTCAAACAAATTGCACCATTCCTGAAACCGAGAAAATTGATATAATATTAGAGGCACTAACACCAGAATATTATAACACCGTAACTATTATGAATAATGACACTTTAGACAATTTGGAAATTAATTTAAAGAAAATAGAAAATTCGAAATTGATGCACACAGATTTTCAAAATACAAGTTCCGTAGATATTGACACTCTTAGGAAAGAAAATGAATTTTTAAAATCTAAATTAAATAATATTAACAATGGTAATAGAAATTTTAACCAGAAAAAGAAATTTAATAATAATATGCATGTGAATAGTCCTAGCCCATATTACAATCTTCAAAATAATCCAAACAATGCATTCAATAATAATAATATGTGCAATTACGACCCATGCAATAATAACAATAATAGTTATAGTAATCAAAAACAGAATTTAAATAATTCATTTTATCCAAACAACAATTTTAGTAATCAAAACTATAGTTCAAATAATTCATTTATTCCAAACAATTATGTTAATAATCAAAATTACCACCCAAACAATACTTTTTATCCAAATAATAATTACAACACAAATAATGAAATTAGACCGAATCAATATATAGATCCTAATAAACACTTCTATCGAAAAAATACATATAACCCTCCAAATCATTTTAATAGTAATAATGGCTATACACAATCAAAGTGGGATGATAGGTATAAAAATAGGCCTAACCAAAAAAGTCAGCAATATTATAAAAATAATGTGTATAATAGTAATCAAGGTGCAAATTTTAACGAACAAAACGTAGGCCAAAATTATCAAAATCCATCGCATGCTACAAATGGTATCAATCAAAATAATGTAGACGTAAATAACGTGATGAATCAGCACACTATCAGTCAGGTGCCTGATAATGATACACGTAATTTGAATAAAACATATTTTCATAGTAATCAAAAAAAACTATTAAGGCAAGAGAGAGTGGTTAGACTCCCTCTATGCCAGCAAAAAAATTCTAACGATACCATTTCTAGTACAACATTGTTGGAAACAATAATAGCGAAAAAATATAAAAATGACGAAACCTTATTTCCAATTCCAAAACAATTAAAAAACTTAAAAATTAACGATAAACACAATGAAATTGATATTAATAAAAACACTGACATAGACGATTATAATATAGATAGTTTATTCAATGAAAAAAAAGTAGCAGTCATGAGTGACCATAATATTCATCACAAATTCGCAAGTAAAAATTCAGTAACTGTTGAAAAGCAAAAAAATAATGACAATACGATACAAAAATGTATAACGACGTGTAATCCGACCTCGCTTCCGGCAGCATTCGAACCAGGTCAAAGACTTGAGGTAGTAGGCAAAATTGAAAACATAGAACATAATTTTGTAATAGACACAAGGGCCACTGCGTCTATAATTAATGCTGACAATTTACCAGTAGGAATCACTCCAAAGGCAATCGATTGCGTAAAGCTAATTACGGCAAACGGTTCCGATTTAGAACTACTTGGTATTATTAATACAGTTGTTGTGTTCGAAAATATTAAATTCCTTATTAAATGCATGGTAGTTAGGAACTTAGTTGGACCTAGTTTAATAGGTACAGACTTTTTAGAATTATATCAAGCCAAAATAAATTTTGTTAATAAACAGATAGTTTTAACAGGTGATAAAGGTTTAGTTGTTTTGGAATTCGATCAAAAACGTAGAACGTCAGATAATATTAAATTGAAAATTGAAAAAATAGTCGATGAAACTACATTAAATAGGGATACGGATAATGACAACAAAATTGAAAAAATGAGAAATTTAATATTAATTCAGCCAACGTTACGTGAAATTGTTAGATGTAGTAGTAAGTTGATTGAGGTCCCGGGAGACGGATTTTGTGCAATATATGCGTTGACAGTAATGCTGGCGCACGAAAATATTTATGTAACTGCAGAAACCATTTCCCATTTACTTGATTTAAATTTACACGAAAAACCAATTTGGTTAGACGGTGAGGACGTAGCAGCAGTAGCTGATTTTTATAATTTCAATTTAATAATCATATGCCCAAATTACGAAAATTCTAAAAAAACTGCAGGTTTAGGGTTTTATAAACCAGGTAGGAAATTTCTAGTAGTTTTTTTTGAAAATGATCATTGGACACCAGGATGTTATGACAAAAAATATGATAATCCCGACCTAGAAATGACACAAGTTACTTTTACGCATGATTTTCGTTCTCTTCATACTTCTCGTGCTTTGCTAAGGGAAAGGAAAATGTTAGAAGCAATCAAGTTACCCGAAACCGAGGTAATAAACAATGAAAACGACTTGAAACGCGCAAATTGTCCATTGACCGAAGTTCTCGAAATAAAACACATTTTATTAAATTCAAACAATCCAAATATTCTTTGCCAAGATAGAAATATAAAACCTTATATGGCATTTCAAAAAGTCGACCAAAATCTACCTCACGACAGTAAAGATTAATACAAGAAAAAATACATTTTCGGATAGATATGAGCTAGGGTCCCCACACAATATTAAATGTAATTAAAAATATTAAAATATAAAGACAATTTGCATGGTCTCTCACAACATATTATTTACCACGTTGTAAATAATATTACTGTCGAGAGACCACCATAATATATTTCACAACCACTTAATTTCTTAATATTGTTAAGCAATATTAACGAAGCTAAGTTGTTTGTAAAAAAAAAATGTGTGTGTTCATCACTTCATTTCCTAACGATAGATTTTAATATAATATTATAGTGTAGGTATATAACGTAATTTGTAACAGTTTGGCATTTTAGCTGAATAAATATAGGTCAATGAGTGAACAACATAAATATTAATTCAGCACAATTTCATTCATGGGCATATATTATAATATTATTAATATTATAAGTAAGGATATATATATAGCGTATACATTAGCGAATGATATTATAATAACACACCTAGAGCGTGACTACGACAGTCAATGAACAATGTGTCATAACTATCGTTTTTAAAATTGTAATTTAATATTTAACATTAATAATATTTAATCGGCAATCTTTATACTATAATATAATTAATCATTTCGTTTTAATTTTTATAATTTAATAAATTGTAAAATGTTCGCAATAGTTACAGTTGTTCTAGCATTAAGCGTGATAATACCATATACGTTGCAAACAGAAGAGACAATTATCGACAACTACCAAGGACATGGATCGGGTATTTATTATGAACCAATTTATAAAATGAGAGTATATTCGAGTGAATTTAACTTACTAACACATGTAAATATTTCCGTTTTTGTCGAGAAATTTTGAAAAAAATACATTTTTAATGTAAAAATACTGCGTTATTGAATTAGCAACCAATCCAAGTTTAGCCAAAAATTGGTGCTCTACTGTTGAGTTTATTTATAGTTAACTAGTACAGTTTTGATTAATAAAAATTATGTACTAAATTATGTAATTAGGTTTTGTACTAGTTAAAACACTAGACATAACTTGAGTATAATTTTTAAATGTATATTATTATATCAGAAAAAAAAAAAAAAAAAATTTTTTTTATTATTGTAATTTATATTATATATTAAGTTGAACAAAACAAATATTTGTACATTGTTTTGTATGCTATTTTTGAATTCAAACATGTTATAATGTATTATGAACATTTATTATAATAGTGATAAAAAAAAAAATAAAAAAAAAAAAGTTAATAGTACCTACTTGCAATGTTTTTGTAACCTTATAATATATTTCATGTACCATCTTCAATGTAATTTGTATGAAATTAAACACTATTTCTTATATACATATATATATATAAAAAAAAAAAAAAATGTCTTTATACTGCATACTTAAATTTTAACTAACTAGAGGCACCTGAAAGGGGTAAGTGAAGACAGCCGTGGGTGTCGGTATTCAAGGACGGAAGAGCCAACGACAATCCACTTCACTATCCAGAAGTTATCAAGCAATAATATACAATGAGCATATATTATTAATATTATTATATACGCATGACCATTGCCTTGGTGGCTTGGTGTTTGTATACCTAAAAAATTCATGTTTCACAGTCCAAGCAAGAAAATACAGTCGGAGGAGGTTGGAGTACCGTTATTCTTTGCTACTGGATGAACAATGAACATGAAATCAGAAAATACAACACTACCACTAACACAGCTACCGTTGCTTGACTTCCCAAATCTGGGGTCCAGATTTAAATGGACAAGGGGTACATGTAACGATATTCGTCATCGACATCGTACATTACTCCCTACGTTGAGCACGGCTAATATGCTGAGTGTTAGTAATGACAAATGTGTATATATATATGAAATATATATTATGCTGACGCGATGTTTAGCTCACATCGTGTAAATACCGACCTGGACGCCTGGCGGGGGTCAGTTATGATAGAGTCGACAGTGAGGTAGTCGATAGAATAGAGTCGGCGGTTGATAGTTGGATGGTCAAGAATGAAGAGTCATGGTTGGTGGTCGATAGTGGAACTCGAGGGCTGACAACGACCTGAAGAGGACCTGCGGACGACCAGCTCAACCCACATTTGGACATCGGCACCCACGACACACCATGGCCCGATCGGTAGCCCGGAGTATAATTTATAAGTATATTTCAATATTGTAACTTGTAGTAAATAATAATAATACATCAATAACAGATATATATATATATACATTACGTTGAGTACTTGCTTCACATAAGGTAACCCTGATCCCTAGTAATAATATCACACACCGAGGTCGAGTCTCCGAGACCTCGTTAATAAAAACAGAACGACACCGGAACGGGTAAGAGCAGAAGGTGAAGAGGAGACGTTACACTATTAATATGAGTTGCCAATCTATTTTAATATATTCCATAGAGGTACCTACTGCTATTATCTGTGGTGATTATGAAATATTGGCTCAGGATAATTTAATTATGAAATCTAATTAATATTTGATATCAATAACTTCCGACTATCTTATAAGAATAAACAAAAATATTCAAATTCTAATCCAGAACTTAGACACCATGAACTATCCAAGATCATAATTCTAATCGAAACATTTGCAAATAAAAAAACTATGATTATTATAAATCTGCAGGGAATGTCCCCATACATTTGTAAAACCAAAGGCTCGCTTGATTATTTTGCCACTGGAAAAAGAAGTTCTAGTTACGCCACTGGTACCTACTTACATTATATTATGACATGATGGTTAAAAATTGACGGAAAAAAAAGTAACTAAGTTAGTTGCAAAATCAGTTATAAGGGAGATGATATTTTGTGCCAATTACTTGTAATAGGTACATTTAAGCACGTATGTAATTTGAAAAATATAAAAAGTAAATGTGTGTTTTGCGCCACATCTAAAAATTAATTTTGGTAGTTTGCGTTACGACAGAAAACAAAATGGAATATCTAATCTACCCCACAATTTTAAATTTAATTGTTGGAATTCACCAGCAGATAAATTTACTAATACCTATCGCTATTAAATATTTAAATATTAACAGTAGGTATCATGATATTTACAGTTAGTCCGATATTAATCGCAAATATATTAATATATATATACATTTATTTATAACTAGCTGATCCCGTGCACTTCGTTGCGCGTTAAATGTACATACCAACTCTTTATGACTCAAACTTTGTTCAATCCGTTATTTAAAGGTACAAAAATAAATTGGAATTTCTAATCGAATAATATTGTGCGCACAAATACCGAATTTACTTAATAAGTGTTAAAAGTTCAATTTTCCCAGTAGGTAGGTTTACTTATTGAAATAAATTGGAAAAAACCAAACAAAAAAAAGTGGGTAAGTGGATGTCGCTCTGCTGTACAGTAGGTTACAAGTGGTTCATTGTGTAATAGATCATATTAAACTTGAACTCAATGATATAATATTATAATTATACTAGCTGATCCTGTGCACTTCGTTGCCCGTTAAATGTACCAACTCTATATGACTCAAACTTTGTTCAATTCGTTATTTAATATTCGGTATATGATGTTCAAAATTACTCTTAACTTTTCCGTTGCTCTGAATACAAAATCTGATTCGCAGCAGTATATTATCAGGTGGGCAATCTATCCGCGGACCCTGTGCTGTTTGTACGTAAGTGTGTGATTTGACTCTAAAGTATCAAAGTTATACCAAGTTTGTCGTATTCTACCAATGGTGAATTAATATAATCAATTAATACGACTGTAATGGATGGTGTTAAATTTGAATTCAATGATATAATATCATTGTATAAGAAAAACGATTCTGAGCGAAAACGGTCAGTCAGCCTATGATATTAGCAAGTATATTTGATGATATTATTGTGAATAAAGTAATTTATAAAATATAACCTATTTACGTGGAGCCTTGTTTTCAATTTTCAATCCTTAGCCATAAAAGTTAAACATTTTATACATTTTTAACCACAAAATAATTAATAAATTATAAATTTGATAAATGTTGTCAAAATATGAACTTAAATGCATATAAAAAAATTGTGCCTATGTATTTTCAATATTTTTCAACTGCTATTAGAACGATATATCAGGAGTCTTATATTAAATTTTCACGCTTTTTTACCCAACAAATAAAAATTTATTGATATTTATAGAAAAAAAAACTAGAAAAATTTAAAACTGACAATGTCCGTAAACAGCTCAAAAAGAGTCAAAATATTTTATACATTATATGGTGTATAGAAAATGCTAATATAAACATTCAGTGAAATTTTTAAGTATCTACAGTCATTCGTTTTTTAATTACAACAAAATAAGAAAATCGTTACACGAGAAATCGAGTAAATATCAAATGTTGTAAAAATATAAATTTCAGACGCTCATAAAAATTTAATTTAAGTTTCTTCTAGACATTTTTTTTTTTTGATAAAGGTAGACAAACTTATGAGTAATCTTATATTACATTTTCAAATCTTAGATTTAAAAAGAAAAATTTTTATGAATTCTCAACTCAAAATAATTTGCTATTTTTCGTGATTTTTCCGTATTTTGTTAAAATTTGAACTTTAAATGCTTATAAATAAAAACTGTCATTGATATTTTATGAAAATTGAAAACTGACAATGGCCGTAAATAGCTCAAAAAGAGTCAAAATATTTTGTAAATTTTATGGTGTATAGAAAATGCTAATATAAACATTCAGTCAAAATATCATGTCCCTACGGTCATTTGTTTTAGAGTTACACTAAAAACCAAAATCGATTTTCTCAAAAACAGATTTTGCGTAGAAATTTCCGTTTTTCCTTAATTTTTTTTCTGTTTTTCACGTCGCTTTTGGAAACTACTAGGAGATTTTTACTTTTGACCCCCCAAAGTACCAACTAGATTCACTTTCCTATCAGAAAAGTTGACAGACACAAGAGTTTTTGTGGTATGTACTGAAAAAGATTATATGGGGCCACAATATTTGGTTTGCACACAGGCCTCATTAGTAGCCAGCTTTAGTTACGGCACTGGTCACTACATTGTAACCTGGCAATTTATATTGACAATTTAACAAGAGAAAACAATTAAAATCGCCGTAAAATAGAGTGCTGCATATGAAAACATGTGTAAGAATTACAGAATCGGGAACTTCGTTAAACTATAACTTAACTATAAACAATAATAAGTTCGATTGACAAATTCTGATCGCACCGTCGTTCTTAATTCGACGAAGAAGGTATATAAGTTTAAAAAAAAAATCAATATTCTTTATAGTCGCGGAAAGCTAGAGTGACGACGAATTATTAAAAATCCCAAAATACTGAACTTCATTAGGTCATATTATAACTTCAAAATCAATTGACACTGCCAAATTCTGAACGTATCTATCATCGTTTTTCGTATACCAACTGCGTGAGTTAATCTGTAAATTGAAAAAACTTCGATTACCTATTTTGACTTAATATTATATTTTAAAGTATAAACATTTTTAATTAACGTTTAACATAACTTTTTATAATATAACACAATCATAATTTATTTATAAATATATTGTTGGACTATAAGTAATGTTTGGTTGTTACCAGGTAATCTGTAAATTTTAAAAGCTAATTATTTTTTTAGTTTAGCTTGTTTGTATACCGCTATTGTATACTATTTATAACATTTTAAATTTACTTATACTGTTTAAATCTCATCAAACTTTACGACATGTCAAGTGAGACTAAACTTTTTGGCAATCCTCATTTTACATCGGGATATTAATATTGATCCAATGATGGTAAATGATGAAATGGCAAAAAGTTTTCTAACCTAAATTCAAAACAAAGACTTTTAGATTCTGAGCGGAGCGATGAATGTATAGACTTTACAATGATGTGTGTTTATTTTTATTTATTTTGTGTCTGGGTAGTACAACTTCAACGCTTTTCTTCGACTGTATCTTGTTCGATTTGAAGGGAATCTAGTTGGCGCATAATATAGGGAGGTAAAAATAGCCTTTTCAGCTTTTTTAAAGTAATTATTTTAGATTCTGAGTAGAGCAATGAATATGTATTGAATATTGATAATACAAGTACGTGTATTTTATTTATTTAATAGTTATATTTTCGTGTCTGAAAACACTTTATTTCTAGGATATTTTTATCCGTCTCAAATAGTACAAACTGTCCGCCATATTGACAGTTATTACTATAGGAGCGTTTAAATACAGGAATGCACCGCTCATAGTGCGCATGCGCAATATGGTATCGTCCGCATAACTATAGTAACTGATAACTCAGTGATAACTGATAATGTGATATTATACCTATTGAACTTAAATAAAATTATTAATATTGCAATTTGCGAATTTAGTATATTTTAAGTTTTAACTGAGTTATACTGATACAATTTGGTACATTTAGTCTATGGTAGGTACAACATTTTTTAATAATATAGAAATATAATAGTTTTAGTCAATAGTAATATTTGTAAAAAGATATAATATATCGTAAAGTACAAAAAAGTTTTACACTAACTAATATAAATGGAATTTTAGTATATCATATTCAGAAATTCCCACCTATTACGTTTTTATTATCTTACTTCAATCAATGTGTTGGAAATAGAACATGTCTAAATACTCTAAATTCCTATGTCATAAGCGTGTTACTGTGTCAGGTAAAATGTGTTTTACCAGTGACCTTAAATAAAATAGCATCATAAAGATAGCTAAAACCTGTTTGGGTAAGAATTGGTAAGTTTTGAATACCACACCATAATATCGTATTTATTCAAAATTTTAGTTTGCCGCTTAAATCACTGATAATCAATAATCAACATGTTATCTAATATCTATGTTATGCAGACGATACCATATTGCGCATGCGCACTATGAGCGGTGCATTCCTGTATTTAAACGCTCCTATTACTATACCTAGTATTTAAAACCAGTGTTTGGAAGGAATGAGTTTCAAAAGGAACGGATTCCTGGAACGAATTCCTTTTTATAAAAAAAAAAATGAGAAAATTAACTAGTTCTTTTTTTAAAGGAAAAATAACAAAATTGTTCGTTCCTTTCTAGTTCCATTATTTTACGCAGATAAATATGTAAATAATTGAAATTAAGATATATTTTTTTTAATGTGTATAATGTATACCCAGGCGCGTACTACAGGCCCACCGGGATACCGGGATAATAATAAATAATAATTGTTTTAAAATTGAATAATAATTGAAAAGAGAAAATTACATAAGCGACAAACAACAATTAATGTTGTTGGTTAGTTTTAGTTTCTGGTAATGCAACTTTTGGTGTACTGGATCATATTACTATTACGTATATCCGTTGAAAAACACATATTTTATTTTAGATTTCTAATGATTACTAGACAAGACAAAGCGGTATGCGGGTATACGGACAGTTTAGATTAGGCTCCGAATGTTTCTGTTTATAATAAAGTTATTTATAAATTACATGGATTATTTATTATCAATGATAATATTATTAACCTAGTACCTATTATACATTATTATTTTATTTCATTAATTTGAATTTCGTCGACGGGTTTAGTTATTTTCTACAATTTTAACAGTTTGAACTGATTGCCATACAGCCCAAACAGGTAAGTTTCTGATTATTCTTAATTTCTAGAATAATAAATGTCTTAAGTAGGTAATAAAAACTATTAAAGTAATAATTTGAATAAATTGAAAATAGTTTATAATTTTAAAGCGGTTTTAGATTTGTTGTGTTGAACCTAATTAGTGTTATATAATTATATACATAATAAAATAATAATCATATTAAGACAGGATTTTGAAATTAGTAGGTACACAGAAAAGTCAATGTAAAAGTTACCTAGATACTATTGAAACAATGAGATGTAAGTGGAAAAAGTATTACTACTTACTTTTTATTTTAAATTTTTCAATAATTCTTATTACGTAACTACTACTATTGTTGTGTTTCATAGGTAACATAATATTACTATGAATTTTGTTTATGTTTAATATATAATAGTTTGAATAAAAATCATTACTATTAGCATATTATTTAGTATTGACTATTGATCATAATAATATAATAAGGCGATCTTTCTCGGCTGGATTGTATGCACAAAATTTTGCGTTTATGGCGTTGTGTTTAATATTTATTAAGCCAGAATTGAATGCGTGCGGCTGATATAAACCTCGGAACAAGTAATAAACTTATTGTGTGAAAAAAGTACAGAAATGTTAAGAATGTTGAAAATTTAGTTTTTAAACATTTCATTCAACTATTTGTATATTATTTTTTCTGTATAGAATTAATTTTAAGAACATACTATTCATATTTTATAATTTATACTATGCAATCATTATCATTTAAATAAAAATAACTATGTTAATATTGTTGTGTATTTATTTTTTTTTATAGAACTTAAATTTAAATGTAGATTTGGTTTATTATTTAAGTTCATGTTAATTGAATAATTTTTTCTTATTTCTTCTGGCTTAGGATATAGGTATACATGAGACCCATTGCTATTAGTAAGTATAGTAAGTGGACCTTAAAATTAATATTTTTTTATATATAATTATATTCAATTTCCCGGTAAGGAAAATGGACCTATTACGCGCCTGTGTTTACCTATTGGTTATCGAGTATCGACGTTAAGACAATAGTTGGCCTGCAACTATTTAATGTTGAAGAAAATCTCAAAATAGAATTATAAAATATGTAGGTACCTACTCGTAGTTATATATTATAATTAAAAATTAAAGAAGTATGCATATGAAAAAAAAACATTATGATGATTAAATTAGAATTTTTATTTTATTTGGAACTAAAAAAGGAACTCGTTCATTTTCCAAAGGAACGACAAAGGAACGAATTCTTTTTTTTTAAGGAACAAGGAACAGAAAGAATTGCTTTTTATAAGAAACTTGCCAAACACTGCCAAAAACAGTAAAAACCGTCCACGGTTTTAATTTTTTCTAAGTGATCGTACAAAGTGACCTACAAACATGCTGGTTGTGTCGCTGGTCCAATATATAGGTAGGTACCTACTATACGCCACGATAAACATATTGAGCTCTTTACGGCGGCTTCGAAGGTGGAACTTAATAAAATAATATAATAATATATTGATTTATTTGATTTATTGCGGTCGGTGTATTATTAATATATTATAATGTATTGTAGACACCCGAGAAGAGCGATATCCATAATACATATAGTTATATATACCTATTTAAGTCAGTTTTCCGCGGGATGGATTCGAGATCGTTCGTTTTTCCGCGGGCAAGCCGGCCTCGCACAATCCACGGCCCTCTTTATAGGTAAGTTTTTATTTCGTATTATTATTACTATTATGTAATAGTATGATCTAACTATCTAAGGTGGTAGGACGTACCTAACTAGAATAATATTATTATAGTTCGCCAACCATCAGTGTATTCATTATCTGGATGAAGATTTATGATAAACCACAGATATATAAAAATATAATTTTTATATATCTGTGTGATAAAGAGATAAGAAAAATAATTGATAATCCAATGATAGCCGGTTGATTAGTCGCATACGGCAATCCGCTGCATTCTGCCGTGAGCCCGTGACGGTAATATTGTAGTGATGAGAAATAATATTATGTTCTTGACGTTATATGCTGTCTACGTAATTCTTATTCTGTACTATTTCTATTGACTACAGAATAATATAATATAACACGGCTTTAAACACATATAATACTAACTGAAGTTAACTACAAAATAAAATAGGTAAGTTCATACATAATATTAATATGTGTATTATATTGAATCAAATATTTTATCATGTTTTTAGGTACTCTGTATAGTTACCGTACTGTATGTCCGTAAAAGAGATGGATTCGGTAAAACGTGTTTTACGATGGACAAGTGGCCAAAAGCAAGTTCTGAAAACCAACGGATGTAAACCTCAAATATACATAAACAGCTGTCACACTCACAGTTTATTTGAAGTCCTACAAAGTTTACGACGTTTTAGTCATTTTAACTGCTATCAAAATAAATAATAATAACGAGTTTTATGTTTTTAGAGAAGAAGTGTTATGTGATATTAAGTTAGAAACAGATGACGGTGTAATAGTGTGTGCACATAAAGTTGTTTTAATATCAGCTAGTCCATATTTCCGTGCGATGTTCACCAGTTTTGCCGAAGAGGATAAAGGTGTTGTAAATTTAAGAGAGTTTGACTCCAACATCTTACAACTGTTAGTAGATTATATTTATACTGGTGATATCATGGTCACCGAACATAATGTAATGGTAGGTATATAATATAAATATTTAATTTTTGATAGCCATATGCTATGTGTCAAATAAAAGGATGTAGTAAAGAAACTCAAACACAATATGGATTTTTATGTAGTGTTTACGGTGTACTTACCATAGGTCATACAATTTAAAAAAAGAAAAAGTTGGGCTAGAGGGTACTGGTCAGCTGTACGCATGATGAGTCTTGTGTATCACTATAATGGATGTGTTAAATTTGAATTCAATGATATAATATTGAAGATTATATATTGTTATACTATTCTTAAGTTTAATTTATATTATAATATTTATCCAAATAGTTTTTTCAGATTGCCATTTATTCCAAAATAAATAAATTTATATATAACCATAGTATAAGAAAAACGATCGTGAACTAAAACTAGGTCTGTCAGTCTATATAATAATTATAATTATATTTTTGAATTATAAAAAATTAATTTAGATTAAATTTGAGCTTAAAATATCTATTAAAAAGACTGTATATGCATTTTTTTTTAATTTTAAGTTACACTATGAAATAGATACATATGAGAAATATTGTTTTAGATTTTCAAACCTTAAACTATGATTTTTAAATGCTTATGAAACAAAATCATGACAATATCATTTGATAGAAAATCATTAGTTTACGGTTTGAAGAAAAAATTGTATGAATTTCTATCTTAACTGTTCATTTTCTTTTTTAAATCAACTAAAAACAATTGTGATGATATAAACAAGACTAAATGATTTTTTGATCTGAAGGAAAAAGATTTCCTACATACCGCATCGAACTCCGGTTTTTTAATTTATTAAAACATAAATTATGGGGTATAAATCATGTTCACAATTCTTAAATGTTTGTAAATATATTTAAATACCTACTTTCCTAACCCTTACTTACCCCTGTCGGCTGTCTATGTAGGTATGTATGTATTATTTTTTTACCTACCTTAACACCTTATAAGGCACAAGAAAATACTGGCAAAAATTAATATTAAAAAAAGGTGTGTAAGTAGGTGTCGCTCTGCTGTACAGTAGGTTACAAGTGGGTCACTGTAATGGATGGTGTTAAATTTGAATTCAATGATATAATAAATATTATTTATTGATTGTATAAGAAAAACGATTCTGAGCGAAAACAACCATCCAGCTAATGATATTACTAAGTATATTCAGTGATATTAAGGTGAATATAGTAATTTATGTATAACCTATTTACGTGAAATCTTGTTTTAAATTTTCAATCGTTAGCTATAAAAGTTAATGTATAACATTTTATAAATTTTTAACTACAAAATAAAAAAACACACGTCATTGTAAAATCAATACATTCATCGTTTCGCTCAGAATCTAAAATTGTGTATCAAATAACTAAATAGAGAATTTGTATAAAAATTACATTCTAAATAAATTTAGAATTTAATTATTGATTTATCAAATTGTTTGATTTTGTCGAAACACAACTGTAATAGTTCTGTATAAAATAACATAAACTAATTATTTAATATTAACCATGCATTTATATAATTATATGGTATAAAATATGTATTAAAAGTTGTAATGTTAGGTAGGTACGGACTACGAAGTACCTTATTCTATAACTTATATTACGAGTTAGGCCACATAAGTACCTAGTTGGTGCAATTATAATACATAATAACTAAATAATTAATAAATACACACTAATTACTATTTAGAATTTACTATATTGCACATTTTCACCAATTGTATTGTTGTAACTTGTAGAACTTATTACTTGTCAATCGAATTTCAAAAATGACTAACTAGTTAGGTACCTACCTATACCTTCACGTGTAGGCTCAAACTTAATATGATCCTTATGATGCTATCAATGTGTTGATTATAGTATATACCTATAAATAAATTATACTATTGAAAAGATATAGTACATAAACATATTATATCATATTAATCAATACAAAATATTATATTCAATTTATACATTATTAATTATGCTTACAATAAAATAGTACTTTTTATGTGTATAAAATGATTAAATTAAATATTTAAAATTAATAATAAATAATTTAAATTTTAACTTTGATCGCGTATTTGATAAATGATAAAAAGAAAATTACCTAACTATTAACTACCTTATATAATATAATATTGTGTGTTGCGAGCGTTTATTTGAAAAAAGTAATTTACAATATTATACAATATATTATTATCATTATATACTTTAAGTGCAGTATACAAATATTTGTTTTGATCATTACTTAAGACTTTGGGAATCGGAATTCATTATCTTGCAAAGTTGCAAACTTATTAATATTTAACACTAAATAGGTATGAATGGTATTCTATTTGTAGTGTACTTTATTTCTGAACGAGTATTCAAATTTAAAACTATTATGCCCCGGGTGGGGGGATGGCAGCACTTGTTCTCCGGACACCGTGACTTGCCCGAAGAAAATTGGTATTTTTTAAAAATCTTGAACCCCAAACTAACACCATATTATGTAATTATTCACTATTCATAAGTTCAATCGTTTAAAACATATATATATTTAATTTTTGAGCAATACCCTGAAATATTTTTTTGTTTTTATCTTAACAAATAAGTACCTCTTTACGCCAAGGAAAAAAAAAGTTTGCTTATGTAATTTGATTTAGTTATATATTAATTTAACCATATTTATTTGTTGCAGATATTTGAATGTGTTAGTAATCGGGTAAAACATGAATTAGATTGTACATATGACAGTTTGCCTAAATTAATGGAACATGTTCGTTAGTCGTTAGTACCCCAAGAGAATATATCAACAATTGTAGACGAGGAAACTCTTCTTAAAAATAATCCTAAATGTATGTTTTTTTCATCATTGTGCTTTTACTGTAAATTTATAATCTTATATAATATTTTATAATATTTTAAGGTGATGATTGATTTTGTCAATGAAGCTTCAAATTTCCATATTCTAAAGAAACAACGGCACATTACTATGCCACAAACAATTCGTAATTCACCTAGACAGACTGGACTTAAAGTATTACTGAATTCTGATTTCAAATTATCTTTTCAATACCATTCTATTTACTTATTTTTTTGCAGTGTCTTCTTGCCATGGATAGTGGATCAGGAATGAGGAAGTGTTATACAAGCTGGTATGATCCAGCAACCAAAATTATTGTATAAAAAAATGGAAATGAGTATGCAGTTTGGAGGAGGATGTCGTCTAGCCTTAATAAAAGAACATTTCGTTTTTGCCTTGGCTAATAAATATATTAATTCAAGATCAATTGAAATGCTTGACTTATCTTCACAATCACTCCAATGGAAATCAACAGTTAACATGTTAGTCGATCGCAATTTTTTTGCTGTTGGTGTATTAGATGATCGTATATACGCTGTGAGTTATACCATTAAATAACCTAACCTATAACTAATTTTGTGTTATTTATAATTATAATAATATTAAATGATAGGTTGGCGGAGCAATTGGTGTTCTCCTTTAAATAGTGCAGAGGTGTTTGACATAAGTATTCAAAAATGGCAATTGATATCTAATATGTATACTGAGAGAATGGACCCTGGTGTTGCAGTACTCAATAATTTTTTATACGTGGTAAACTTTTTTTTTAATTATTAGTTTTGAATATGTACATTTAATTAAATTAAAATCTGTAGGTAGGAGGTCATAACCACCCATCTTCTTTGAGATCTGTTGAATGTTATGATCCTAGCCTTGACACGTGGACACCAGTCACACAGATGTCTACAAATCGCCCCTGGTTTAGGAGTCTTAGACGGTGTAATGTATGCTAGGTGGTAGTCATAAAATTGTTTTAAATAATTTTAATTTTCTATTATATTATCTCTGAGTAGACTTCTATTTAAAATAATCTACATATTTTCTTTAAATATTTTACTGAAAATAAGGTCTACTTATTTACAGAGTAGGTAATAGCGTAATACCATACAGTTGACTGCAGTATCACACATTTTTGCCCTTCACCTAAATTATTTTTAGTAGAAAAGAGTAGGTTCTAATTTGTAAAACAGAAGTTTGTATCGACACATTGCACTCTTCAAGTAGTACAAAATAATCCATGCATTTGAAAAAATAATCCCCATAGGTACTTTAGTATATACAAATTTCTTTCTATGTAATGTTAATTCATTGAAAATGTATTGTGTATTGTTGTCAACTCAGCGTGTTTAGAAAGACTAATACAAATGGAGTAACTTTTGTTCTAAGCAATATTTAATAATTTATTTTTTAATTTATCTTTAATATTCTTATACAATACTAAATACTATTTCATAGCAGTATATAACATAAAGTAACATACATTAACAGTATTTGTAAATAGCAAACAGATGACTATAATGACGTATGCCTCCACGTTTTTATGTTTTTTGGCCTGGATACACGTTTTTCGTTTTAATGCTAATTATTTTGTGATTTTCGTTGTCATCGTTATTTATTAACCAAAAAAATTTATGGTTCATAAATCATTTACTTATAGATGAAAAGTACCGAGTTATTCTAGATAACCTTCACGCGATATGCATAATATACAAAATGTCCCTAAATATCCTATTCCTTGCACTGCCCAGATTTTTACGAAAAGGTGATATGTATACAATTTGATTATAATATTATATTGAAGTCTGTCTACAATATATGAAACCCGTCGGAGGGATGTGACCGCGTCGTCAAAAGGCGTGAAGTAGCTGCCCTCGCGACATATGGCTAAAGGTGTAACAACCCCCGAGGGAATGGTCTTATACTCCCCGTCACACAGTGGTTATCAATGTCTACAATATACTACAAATTATTTTTCATTACACTCATAACAGTTTATGACAAATTATGTATCAACAATAATTGAAATAATACTATAACATTCTAAGAGTCAACATATTTTGATAATTTCATCAAGTATTGACAATTTTTGAATAAATTACTTATCTGTATTGGTTTCTTAGCTAAGTTTTTATTTTGGTTTTCCGGACGCTCTTGAAAACTTCTAGAAATGTTTTACTAATTATCCTTCAAAATACCATTTGAATTAATTTTCCTACCAGAAAAGATACTGAAGTAAGGTGACGAAAGACACAATCAATTAAAAATTAAACACATTAGTGTAAAATCAATATCGCTCCACTCAGAATCTAAATTATCTCTCAGTAAACTTCTAACTAAATCATCTACATATTTTCTTTAAAATATATTCTTATGAAAATAAAGATTATTTATATTCAGTGTAGGTAATAGTATTATTATTCTATACTGTTGACAACGTATTTTTGACCTAAATAAATTTCAGTAAAAAAAGGTTAAGTTCTTATTGAATAACAGAAGTTTGTATTAACAAAAGACACACCTTAAGTAGCACAAAAAAAATGAATGAATTTGAAATAATTTGGTTTTGCCCAACGCTTTTAAATCAAATTAATGGTGTTAATGTATATTATTATGTTATTTTTTGTTATGTTATATAAACTGTAAATAGACACCTTGCCCTCATCGTATGTACGCTCTGAGCTAATGACTCTCTAGAATAAATTCAGATCAGCACTGTTAGCTTTGTTTAGGTACAATGGTGTGCGTTTGTCGAGCCTACGGTATCTAAGCCTGGGCATAAACGAGTTAAACAGTTGATGTTAAGTTAATTTTAACCTTTTAAAATTTTATATTTACTAACTTGACTAATGTTTATTGATATAAACTTAATAAATAACGAGTTACTTTTTATCAAATCCAAGTTAAGTTAATTTATAAATAATTAAATAATAAATATAATACAATTATTATTGATGATACATATGATACTTTTTATTATTTTAAACCATATTACTGACTATTTATATATTAAAAAAAAAATGACTTAACTTAACTGAGCTGAAAAAAAAATTAGGATACCTAACTATAAACTTTAAACTTATTAAAACGATTACAATCAACTTAACTTAACTCAATTAAAAAATATTATCATTAACTTGTCCAGGCTTACAGTACGATCATCGCTTCTCGCGTATGAATCACTTATTGACAACGTGTCTGAGGTTAATGTGATGCTAAAATGCGATATATTACTGTAGCCTCAGCGATCTTACTTCTCTGGCCTGACCTATATTAATAATAAATTAAACATCTTAAGATATAACCCACCTTATAATTTTATATTGATGACCGTCTACAATCTACCATTTTGTGTACGTAACGTTAATTTGTTCATATTAGTCAAATGTGTATTGTACGTAAAATGTATAATTGTGTACAACATAGGCCATAGGGTGTACAGGATGACCTGACAAATGAAATAACTTTTGTTCTTATCAATATTTAATGATTTATTTTGTATTCATCTTGAATATCTTAATACAATACAAATATTACTATTTCATAACAGTTTACAACATAAAAAAACATACATTAACAGCGTTTGTGACTCGTAAAGATTTGGCTTTATGATTACGTATGCCTCCACATTTTTATATTTTTTAACATAAATAATAAAGTGTAAACGTTAAAATAATAAAATGTTTTACCTTGAGTAAGCTTTTCGTTGTCATCGTTTCTTATAAAACAAAATAAGATTTGAGTTATTGTCGAGTGTTCGAGTTATTCTGGCTGGTAACTTGGACGCGATATGCGATCTACACACATTGCCCCTAAATTTCCTAACCTGTGCGCCGCCAGTTTTACAAATTTTCCGCGATTCTATAAAATTTGAAAATTAAATTGTATATTATTTTAGTTGTCGACTTACTTATAATACTTTTACACTAATTTACTACCCGATACCATTTAGGAGGGGTCTGTAGTGTGAATTATATCGAAAAATAATTACTTCACGTGGACAATTCTCAGGCCTAGTAGAATTGTCGGATTTTGATAACTATTTTTTGATCTGAAGGAAAAAGATTTCCTACATACCGCATCGAACTCCGGTTTTTTAATTTATTAAAACATAAATTATGGGGTATAAATCATGTTCACAATTCTTAAATGTTTGTAAATATATTTAAATACCTACTTTCCTAACCCTTACTTACCCCTGTCGGCTGTCTATGTAGGTATGTATGTATTATTTTTTTACCTACCTTAACACCTTATAAGGCACAAGAAAATACTGGCAAAAATTAATATTAAAAAAAGGTGTGTAAGTAGGTGTCGCTCTGCTGTACAGTAGGTTACAAGTGGGTCACTGTAATGGATGGTGTTAAATTTGAATTCAATGATATAATAAATATTATTTATTGATTGTATAAGAAAAACGATTCTGAGCGAAAACAACCATCCAGCTAATGATATTACTAAGTATATTCAGTGATATTAAGGTGAATATAGTAATTTATGTATAACCTATTTACGTGAAATCTTGTTTTAAATTTTCAATTGTTAGCTATAAAAGTTAATGTATAACATTTTATAAATTTTTAACTACAAAATAAAAAAACACACGTCATTGTAAAATCAATACATTCATCGTTTCGCTCAGAATCTAAAATTGTGTATCAAATAACTAAATAGAGAATTTGTATAAAAATTACATTCTAAATAAATTTAGAATTTAATTATTGATTTATCAAATTGTTTGATTTTGTCGAAACACAACTGTAATAGTTCTGTATAAAATAACATAAACTAATTATTTAATATTAACCATGCATTTATATAATTATATGGTATAAAATATGTATTAAAAGTTGTAATGTTAGGTAGGTACGGACTACGAAGTACCTTATTCTATAACTTATATTACGAGTTAGGCCACATAAGTACCTAGTTGGTGCAATTATAATACATAATAACTAAATAATTAATAAATACACACTAATTACTATTTAGAATTTACTATATTGCACATTTTCACCAATTGTATTGTTGTAACTTGTAGAACTTATTACTTGTCAATCGAATTTCAAAAATGACTAACTAGTTAGGTACCTACCTATACCTTCACGTGTAGGCTCAAACTTAATATGATCCTTATGATGCTATCAATGTGTTGATTATAGTATATACCTATAAATAAATTATACTATTGAAAAGATATAGTACATAAACATATTATATCATATTAATCAATACAAAATATTATATTCAATTTATACATTATTAATTATGCTTACAATAAAATAGTACTTTTTATGTGTATAAAATGATTAAATTAAATATTTAAAATTAATAATAAATAATTTAAATTTTAACTTTGATCGCGTATTTGATAAATGATAAAAAGAAAATTACCTAACTATTAACTACCTTATATAATATAATATTGTGTGTTGCGAGCGTTTATTTGAAAAAAGTAATTTACAATATTATACAATATATTATTATCATTATATACTTTAAGTGCAGTATACAAATATTTGTTTTGATCATTACTTAAGACTTTGGGAATCGGAATTCATTATCTTGCAAAGTTGCAAACTTATTAATATTTAACACTAAATAGGTATGAATGGTATTCTATTTGTAGTGTACTTTATTTCTGAACGAGTATTCAAATTTAAAACTATTATGCCCCGGGTGGGGGGATGGCAGCACTTGTTCTCCGGACACCGTGACTTGCCCGAAGAAAATTGGTATTTTTTAAAAATCTTGAACCCCAAACTAACACCATATTATGTAATTATTCACTATTCATAAGTTCAATCGTTTAAAACATATATATATTTAATTTTTGAGCAATACCCTGAAATATTTTTTTGTTTTTATCTTAACAAATAAGTACCTCTTTACGCCAAGGAAAAAAAAAGTTTGCTTATGTAATTTGATTTAGTTATATATTAATTTAACCATATTTATTTGTTGCAGATATTTGAATGTGTTAGTAATCGGGTAAAACATGAATTAGATTGTACATATGACAGTTTGCCTAAATTAATGGAACATGTTCGTTAGTCGTTAGTACCCCAAGAGAATATATCAACAATTGTAGACGAGGAAACTCTTCTTAAAAATAATCCTAAATGTATGTTTTTTTCATCATTGTGCTTTTACTGTAAATTTATAATCTTATATAATATTTTATAATATTTTAAGGTGATGATTGATTTTGTCAATGAAGCTTCAAATTTCCATATTCTAAAGAAACAACGGCACATTACTATGCCACAAACAATTCGTAATTCACCTAGACAGACTGGACTTAAAGTATTACTGAATTCTGATTTCAAATTATCTTTTCAATACCATTCTATTTACTTATTTTTTTGCAGTGTCTTCTTGCCATGGATAGTGGATCAGGAATGAGGAAGTGTTATACAAGCTGGTATGATCCAGCAACCAAAATTATTGTATAAAAAAATGGAAATGAGTATGCAGTTTGGAGGAGGATGTCGTCTAGCCTTAATAAAAGAACATTTCGTTTTTGCCTTGGCTAATAAATATATTAATTCAAGATCAATTGAAATGCTTGACTTATCTTCACAATCACTCCAATGGAAATCAACAGTTAACATGTTAGTCGATCGCAATTTTTTTGCTGTTGGTGTATTAGATGATCGTATATACGCTGTGAGTTATACCATTAAATAACCTAACCTATAACTAATTTTGTGTTATTTATAATTATAATAATATTAAATGATAGGTTGGCGGAGCAATTGGTGTTCTCCTTTAAATAGTGCAGAGGTGTTTGACATAAGTATTCAAAAATGGCAATTGATATCTAATATGTATACTGAGAGAATGGACCCTGGTGTTGCAGTACTCAATAATTTTTTATACGTGGTAAACTTTTTTTTTAATTATTAGTTTTGAATATGTACATTTAATTAAATTAAAATCTGTAGGTAGGAGGTCATAACCACCCATCTTCTTTGAGATCTGTTGAATGTTATGATCCTAGCCTTGACACGTGGACACCAGTCACACAGATGTCTACAAATCGCCCCTGGTTTAGGAGTCTTAGATGGTCTAATGTATGCTGTTGGTGATCAGTGTTAGGAATCTACTGGTACGGTGATTCTTAAAAGTGTTGAGGCCTATACACCAATTGCTAAAGTTTGGTCTCCTATAGCTGACATGCACATATGCCGATTTCATCCAAGTAATTATAAAAATTAATTTTTTAAGAAAAACTTTCCAATGAACTTATTGTATTTAAATTACAACCTTGTCTCCACAACAAGCCTAGCTTACGGAGACAATTATTTATATATAATGCCAAATTATAATATGTATAAATATTTGTAATATTACATGTATGTATACATTTCCGTTTTAAATGAAAACAAATAAATAAATAATAATAATAATAGTAAATTGCATTTTCAATATAGGGCATAGGCGTTGAACATTGAATGGTTTGTTGTATGTTTTTGGCGGACATGATGGATCTACTCATTTGGATTCTGTAGAAATATACAATCCCAATACCAACACAAGGACTTTTAAAACATTGTCAACAAGTGTTGAGGTAATTCATGATGCAATGGTCGTTTATATACCATTACATTTGAGAACTGATCGTACTGCATAAGCTATACATGGTCTCATTGTTGGCTGTTGTATATTATATTCATATTCATTTATAATACATAAACACTTGTTAAGTATTTTATACATTTTTGATAAAATGTTTGATTAAAATTGTTTTAAATAATTTAAATTTTCTATTATATTATCTCTGAGTAGACTTCTAACTAAATCATTTACATATTTTCTTTAAATATTCTACTGAAAATAAGGTCTATTTATTTACAGAGTAGGCAATAGCGTAATACCATAAAGTTGACTGCAGTATTGACAGTATTACATATTTTTGCCCTTCACCTAAATTATTTTTAGTTGAAAAGGATAGGTTCTGATTTGTAAAACAGAAGTTTGTATCGACACATTGCACTCTTCAAGTAGTACAAAATAATCCATGTATTTGAAAAAATAATCCCCATAGGTACTTTAGTATATACAAATTTCTGTCTATGTAATGTTAATTCATTGAAAATGTATTGTGTATTGTTGTCAACTCAGCGTGTTTAGAAAGACTAATACAAATGGAGTAACTTTTGTTCTAAGCAATATTTAATAATTTATTTTTTAATTTATCTTTAATATTCTTATACAATACTAAATACTATTTCATAGCAGTATATAACATAAAGTAACATACATTAACAGTATTTGTGAATAGCAAACAGATGACTATAATTACGTATGCCTTCACGTTTTTATATTTTTTTTAACATAAATAAAGATGTATAAATATTAAAATAATAATAATGTTTTTTGGCCCGGATACACGTTTTTCGTTTTACTGCTAATTATTTTGTGATTTTTGTTGTCATCGTTATTTATTAACCAAAACAAATTTATGGTTCATAAATCATTTACTTATAGATGAAAAGTACCGAGTTATTACCTTCACACGATATGCATAATATACAAAATGTCCCTAAATATCCTATCCCTTGTACTGCCCAGATTTTTTACGAAAAGGTGATATGTATACAATTTGATTATAATATTATATTGAAGACTGTCTAACTCTACAATATACGACAAATTATTTTTCATTACACTCATAACAGATTATGACAAATTATGTATCAACAATAATTGAAATAATACTCTAACATTTTAAGAGTCAACATATTTTGATAATTTCATCAAGTATTGACAATTTTTGAATAAATTACTTATGTGTATTGGTTTTTTAGCTAAGTTTTTATCTTGGTTTTCCGGACGCTCTTTAAAACTTCTAGAAATGTTTAACTAATTACCCTTCAAAATACCATTTGAATTAGTTTTCCTACCAGAAAAGATACTGAAGAAAGGTGATGAAAGACACAACAAATTATAAATAATAAACACATTAGTGTAAAATCAATATCGCTCCACTCAGAATCTAAATTATCTCTAATATAATAATATTATCTCTCAGTAAACTTCTAACTAAATCATCTACATATTTTCTTTAAAATATAATCTTATGAAAATAAGGATTATTTATATTCAGTGTAGGTAATAGTATTAATATTATATACTGTTGACAGCAGTATAACGTATTTTTGACCTAAATAAATTTCAGTAAAAAAAGGTTAAGTTCTTATTGAACAACAGAAGTTTGTATTAACAAAAGACACACCTTAAGTAGCACAAAAAAAATGAATAAATTTGAAATAATTTGGTTTTGCCCAACGCTTTAAAATCAAATTAATGGTGTTAATGTATATTATTATGATATTTTTTGTTATGTTATATAAACTGTAATAGTAATTAGTATTGTATTATAATATTTAGGAATGAAAAGTTTATTTTTCAAATATTTTTTCACGATTATCTATTTTTTTTACGTTATGTTAATTCCTTCATATTAGTATAATATGTACTGTTTGTAATATGTATTGTGTACCACATCGTCCATATGGTGGACTGGAAGACCTGATAAATAGAATAACTTTTGTTCTGATCAATATTTAATTTAAATCAAGTGTAGACGCTAAGTTAATATCGCTGTATCAGCGAGTATCACTATGACACACGGAAAAACCTACTAGACACCTTGCCTTCGGCATATGTACGCTCTGAGCTAATTACTCTCTAGAATAAATTCAGATGAGCACTGTTAGCTTTGTTGAGGTACAATGGTGTGCGTTTGTCGAGCCTACGGTATCCAAGACTGGGCATAAACGAGTTAAACAGTTGATGTTAAGTTAATTTTAACTTTTTTAAATTTTATATTTACTAACTTAACTGATGTTTATTGATATAAACTTAATAAATAACGAGTTACTTTTTATCAAATCCAAGTTACGTTAATTTATAAATAATTAAATCTATACTACTATAGTACAATATAAAATGAAGTCGGTTTTTTTTGTTCGGGATAAACTCCGAAACTACTGAACCGATTTTGTTGATTCTTTTTTTGTTGTGTTCGTAATTGTCAGGAAAATGTTCTTATGAAAGAACATTTTAGGAAAATCCACCAGAAAAGTAGAAAATAGGGATGTCAAAAATACAATAGTGGCGCCATCTATCCAGAAAAAAAACTAAATAATAAAAAATGTTGTTTATTGTTGCAGATTAAAATAATAATAGTGTACTATATATTGGTTGCTATTGGTTAATCCGGCATTTTCGTTGATTTGTATTATTATTTTTCGTCAATATATATATATATATATATATAGGTATTTATAAATGAATGTTTGTGTGTAGATTAGACCTCTGGGAAGAAGATCGATTAATTTTAAAGGGGTTAAATTTGGTTTTTGCCTACCCGATAATCTACTACTGTAAATTCAGAATTTTTATTCCAGGCAACAGAAAAGTTAAGATAAATGTTGAACACCATACACCGAATATTAAATAACGGATTGAACAAAGTTTGAGTCATATAGAGTTGGTACATTTAACTGGCAACGTAGTGCACGGGATCAGCTATTTTTGATAAAAATATATTTATCATTACTACCGCTAGAAACATTTCAATACGTTTTCATTAACCATTTTTTATATTTACTTGCCGATCACATTAAACGATAAAATTTGAATAAAAAAATATATTTATCATCCTCCGGAGGCAAAATAAACAACCAATCACGGGCGAAGCTGTAACGGGTCGGCTAGTAATAAATATGATACAATTATTATTGATGATACAATATATGATACTTTTTATTATTTTAAACCATATTACTGACTATTTAAATATTAAAAAAAAATGACTTAACTTAACTTAATAAGTTAATTGTAAGTTTACATAAAACTATTAACTAAACTGAGCTGAAAAAAAAATTAGGATACCTAACTATTAACTTTAAACTTATTAAAACGTTTTCAATCAACTTAACTTAACTCGATAAAAATATTATCATTAACTTGCCCAGGCTTACAGTACGATCATCGCTTCTCGCGTACGAATCATTTATTGACAACGTGCCTGAGGTTAATGCGATGCTAAAATGCGATATATTACTGTAGCCTCAGCGATCTTGCTTCTCTGGCCTGACCTATATTAATAATAAATTAAACATCTTAAGATGTATACCACCTTCTACAATATACCATTTTTTTTTCTACGTCACGTTAATTCGTTCATTTTAGTCAAATGTGTATTGTACTTAAAATTTATAATTGTGTACAACATAGGCCATAAGGTGTACAAATTAAATAACTTTTGTTCTTATCAATATTTAATCATTTATTTTGTATTACATCTTTAATATCTTAATACTATACAAATATTACTATTTCATAACAGTTTACATCATAAAAAAACATACATAAACATCGTTTGTGACTCGTAAAGATTTGGCTTTATGATTACGAACGCCTCCACGTTTTTATATTTTGTATCATAAATAATAAAGTGGAAACGTTAAAATAATAAAATGTTTTACCTTGAGTAAGATTTTCGTTGTCATCGTTTCTTATAAAACCAAATCAGATTTGAGTTATTCTGGCGGTGTATTCCCAGTTCGCCGACACCCAATTCGCCGACACCCAATTTGAAGAAATACAGTTTAGTTAAAAAAATAAAAAGTATAAAATGTAATTTTTAAATTTAGGTATAATAGTAATATTACATAGTCGTTATAATAATAAAAACTATAAATAAAAGTAAAAATAGTTATACGCGAATATGATATATTATGGTATCAATATATTCAATTAAAGTAATTTCGTTTTCTCTTAACCTGAAATAGTAAAATATAATTATTTAAAATATAGATAGATATAAATATGGTATCCACAAATAGTATGTTACATAAAATAAATATTTTGCGTACCTTTCTATAACATTTTTCAACTGTTCCTCGAGCTTACGAAATTTCAAACTTGGTTTGGGTATTGGATTTCCCCTACTTTGCGATGAAATATCCAATTCAAAGTTCTGCTGTTGGTTTTTGATATAATTTATAAGTGTATAAATATTAGGCCTGTGACGGTTAACTGCTCGATTTAAAGCCGCGCGCCATCCTTCCAAATGATTAATCGTTCGACTGCCTTCTGTTTCAAAATGGTTCCACATTTTTCGGTGAAAGTGGCATATATCATAATTTAAATAAGTATCAACAAAGTAATCCATGAGTTTTATTAGATCTATTTAACCAAATTAAATAATTAGTCTATTTTTTTTTATTCATTAATAACTTTCTTACTTTCATTATTTGGAGCTTCCGCGTGAATTATGGCCCAACATTCATCAATGTTATCTATAGGGACTAATGCTAATGCACATATTCTACGGACAGTTAGTGTAACTTCGGCATTGTTTTTATACTCCTCGGATAATCCTACGTTCTGTACTTTGCACCATATAGATTGTCCAAAATATCATAGCCGATAGGTACCTGCAGTTCTTACTCACGATAAAATAAATTTACAGATTATGATAGTACCTATTATAGTTTTATTGCAATACAGCAAAGCATGTCGTCAATATTATCATCTGTCGGCAAATTGGGCTTTTTTTAAAACCCATTAAAAACTGGCTTTTTTTATCAAAAAACCGGGTGTCGGTGAACTGGGCATAAACCATTCTGGCTGGTAACTTGGACACGATATGCGATCTACACACAAATGCCCCTAAATTGCCTAATCTGTGCGCCGCCCAGAAAGTTAACGAAGAGGTGATAGTATACATTATATTACATAATATACGACAAAACTCGATTATAAAATTATATTGACGACTGTCTACAATACACGACAATATTAACTACAAGTTACTTAAACTCGCTACCTTTTTTTGGTACTAACTTTTAATTTAATAGGTTACTCTTGTATCATGACGTGTCGTGTTGACATCAAGTTAATATTATATTAACAGATGTATAATGTATTAAAATCAAATTACATTTTTATGTAAACCATTCTTTTGAATTGTAGTTTGAGATTTTTTTTTTGCGTTAGTTTTTATCGAATCACTTCTAGATGAAATATTTATTGAAACGTCCTATACCATACACAGGGAATTTCTAAATTAGTAAAGTTTATGTATCATTACCGATTTGATTTTGACATATATTGGGTATAATATATCAGTGGGCGTCGATCATCCCATAGTAGGAAGTTTATTTTAAATTAAATATTATTTTTTAATCAAATAATACTGAAAAAATATATATATACTTGATTACGGCATCTGAACATTTTTTTCGAATTTAAGTAACTATATTGCATTATAATTTATTTTTTCCTAATATTAATTGTGGTAGAAACAAAATTAAGTCTTAATTAGATTTAAAATCCATTTGCAATTTGTAACTAATAAAAATGTTCTAAAGTCCACACAAAATTAGTATAATATTGTTAACAACGTTTACTCGTTAAGATATATATAATATATATATATACTCGTTTATAGAGATGATATATTGAGTAACACTCAGACACACCTTTAATTTTTCCGTTTATTGGAAAATGGTAATAATTCAGAATCGTTATTAGTATTCGTTCCAACACGTCTTTTATCTTTTCGTTTATAGAAAAGTGACAATCTTTCGGATTTACACTAATAAAATGTAGACAAAAGAAAATTAATTATAAAAAATATAAATAGTTATGGATTTTAAAAATAAAGATAAAGAATATACAATCCCGGGGATCAATATTTACCATAATATGATATTTAAAAAAATTATTTTATTTAAAAAATCCTATACATCATTCAAATTTAACTTGCGAGGATTTAGAAAATTTTATTTAGGTATGAAAACGTCCAAAATTTACCAGAGAATAAAAAAGTATATTTAATGATTAAAATAAAAAATATTAACGCCTTATTAACACATTCGAACTTCCACAAATTTTATGATTGATGGATGAGCGTTAAAAAAATATGAATTAAAATGTTTATGAAATGATTCACATGCGTTTGTTGTCTGTGTTAGATTATTACAACCTTTTGCCCATAATTCATGGGGAAATAGACTCTCTTCGCTTACGAAATTTTCAACTAAATAATCAGCAAATGATTGTATTTTTTTTCTGCTGGAATTTCAGACATTAGTTCCAAAAAGCAATCTGATACTTCTTGTTGATGTAAAAATGGAAGACCGAAACAATATTGTAACCATTTTCCTTCTGGACTCTTAGATTTATACATATTAGTTAATCCAAGACTTTGAATTGTTCTGTACCAACATTGCCCTAAGTGAAATCTGCAGGTGGAAAGTTTTATATCCGGCCAAATATTAGATGCAGAGCTTAAAATGCTTTTTTCAAAGTCAGAAAGTATATATCAACAGGACAAAATTCAAAGTTCAAATTTGAACATAAACGTTTAATATTTTCGAATACATATTCATAGACGTCACAAAATTTTGATGGTAACAAACAAAACACTAGAGGTATGTAATGATTATTATAAAATCCATGGATTGTGAAAAGTTGACAAAAAAATGTTGTGCAATAAGTAAATGTACCATCGACGTACATATATAGTATTAACCAAACTTAAAAATTGCAAATTTGTGGTACACGTAAAAATTACAATATTTTTTTCTATGTCATTTACTGCAATCATTGATTCTCCTTTAGATGATAACATATTATTTGATACTAAAAATAAATACTTACTAAATAATTACTTCAACAATATTTTTTGGAATATTTGTTTGTGTGTTTCTACACGGGTACATTCTGTCACGAATTAATTTAACGTCACCGTAATCTAACGTGTCAAAATTATTCTTTGTAATTTCAGAACGTACAATTTTAATTGGACGATCAGTCATGTCTTTGGCTCTTTTTTTACACGCACTTCGAATAATTTGACGATTTAATTTTTTTTCATCAGTATTATGTTTATGATTTAAATTGCTACTTACAGTTACATTTCCATTTTTAATTAGTCTTGCTAAACACGATTTCATTGTACAACGCCAAGTTACATTACCAGATATACTTTCATAAACTTTTCTGAATTTAAAATGTCGATTATAAGTAAATCTTTCAAATTGTTACTCGCACCTTTTGCTAATATAATTTTATTTTCTGTCATTTTTGAAACAAAAATACACCAAACTGAAATGTGTAATTAAGTGAAGTACAGCGACGACTGACTATCTACGATCGAGATTTTAGAAATACCGCCGTATATCGAGTATCGACTATGTAGGTAATAAAAATTATCTATAGTAAAGATAAAAAGTTAGATAAGATTAAAGATAAGTATCCTATGAAGGTATATCGCGTCACGACTGATATAGTAATTAAATTTCCCAATATTTCACAGTGGTTCAAAAATGAAAATAGTTGGGAAAACGTTGTTGCCAAATTTATTTATTTGTAACGTAATGGGCGCAAACAAGTATTTTACACATTTGAACGTCATTTATATTATAAATATGATGTATGTTTCAATATATTTTGTTAAAATCGGTTTTTCGTTGTACAGTTATAGAGTTCTTGAAATAGATTAGAAGCGCTGAGCTGTCGATTGTGGTCATTCCAAATATGGTATTATATCAAAGAGGCGTCCCCCAATTATGGGAAAACAGGGAGAATTTCAATGTGTATGGGGTTTACTATGTATCTGCATTATGGGACGAGTCTCAGTCCCCAATTATCGACGACACCGTATTAGAGCCATTTTTTTTCCAATGTCTCACCAACCAAAAACTCACGCCTCGCCACTGGATTTAATCAGTGGCGGTTTTGGGGGTGAGGCAAGTGAGGCGCCGCCTAACCTAAAATTTTAAGTAAAAAATACTATTAAAGTTTTTTTTGGCCCACCGATAGCATATACATATTTTGATATTAATTTTTAACGTTTTTATGATTTTATTTGAGAAAAAAATCTTCTTTGCCAAGTTTAACAATATAAATTATTATTTATTATATTTTAAATGGTAAATCATTATATTATTTAGTGTTTATTACCAAAAATAGTGATAAACCGATAAGAAATGTATGAAATAATTATTACGTAAACAAACGCTAGTGTTTCAACCGGCGGCAATGTTCCGATGACGTCAGTAAGCACCGTTTAACTCCGCCTCAGAGTATGTACTATTGTGTACATGAATTACACACACAAGCGTATGTACGCGAAAGGAACTACAGGAATATATAGTCAGCCGGCATTTCAACGTAAAAACACATTATCAGTAATGATGTTATTGTTACAATCGAGACTCGGGACAGTTTTCCGTTGTAATATCTATTGATAATAATTTTATATTTATCATTAGTGATTTCTGTCTTGACGTCTTCTACGAATGGTCGCTTGTGTCTTACACTTTTTCGGTGATTCCGGTTCGTCTTAACGTCTACGTTAAAATATATGTGCGAGTGCTGCAGTTTTTTGTAATAAACATTATTAAATTAATTACTGTTGGAGTTATGACGTATCCAGTGACAGACGTGGTAGTTATGTTGTTGGAGATGCCGTTTTGACGATGGAATTCTGATAGTAAAAATGATTTAGTAAAAGTGGGTAAGCCTATTCCGATTTTGTCAGCTTTGGCTCCTGACAAGAAACTAAGTAAGGTATTCTGTAGGTCATTTAATCCAAATTTTTATCAACAACACTTGGTTATGCGGGAGTCATTATATACAAAAATTGTTTTGTTGGCCATGTTTGTTGTTGGGTAAAGTGAAGTCTGTGTGGATTTTTTTTATGTTTTTAAATTAGATTTATTGTGAATTCTAATTTTGTATGGGGGGGGGGGGGGGGGGTGATACTTAGGTTGCCTCACCAAAAAAATACTACCAGAACCGCCACTGGATTTAATCATCCTCATATCCGTTCTACCAGCATCTAACTTGGCTACGCTAATTAGGTAAGATACGCCGAGCTGTTGTATTATAATATATACCGACATAATATGTATTATTTTATGCTTACCTCTAAGTCTTCTTCCATATTTGTTTGACATACATGATACATGGGTGGCTGGATTATTTCGTCGTGATAAAAGAAACGATATGCCAGCAGCGCCGATGCAGGCGAATGAAATTCCGGCTAACAATTCTTTAGAACAAAACATTTTGGAGCTAAGGTTTTAAACAACAAAATATTATGAGTACTAAGAGTTTGTTTGTAATCCGTAGTGATGTGTATATATCATTATTATCACGTTATATTTTTATGAGCAATTAAACCAGATAATATATTATTATAACAAACAATTATCGTTTAATTTATAAAGTCTTAGTTTTTTATCGAACTGCATTCACAAATTATTGTTATAAAAATCTGAATATGTATAAATTACGTCCATGCAGTGGAGGACTGGCAAGGGATGCCGGGATGCGATCACATATCATGCCCCCATGTGCATTTGGAAAAATAATTTAAATAAAAACTGCTTAAAACAAAATAATTATTTCTAATCGTCGACATACAACTACCATGTATTATTATCATTGAATAAATGATTTTATATTGTTCACTGCACCATGTCCATAGCTGTTGTTTGATTATTTTTATTTTGTTATATTATATTATATTATATTTATATTATAATACAATAGTTATCTAAGACATATATTATTATTTAAGCATTTTGTACGTATATTAATATTATAATATACTGTAATAAAGTGATTTAATTAAAACATCATTGATTATCTTACCACTATATTATAATATATTATAATCTTGTATTTCTGTCTATTAGTTTAAAATTGTAATATTATTAACCACCTAATAAAATAGGTAGGTAATAGATACCTAGTTATGTTTTAAATAATATATTATCATTTAGGTTTGGCTAGTCGTATACATTATACAATATACACGTATTATACACTAGTAATGTTTTTTGAATTCTCACAATGTTTAGAATTCAATGGTATAGTGAAACTTCCATAAACAGTCAGTAAATTATTGAATAATATAATACGATCAACTATAGTTTTAGTGTTAATATTATATCGTAATGATATTATATTACCTTAACTCTGAAATAGGTACGCTTAATTATAAATACTTGTCATTAAATATAGGTTCTTAATAAATGTCCATTTTTTTTAATTTATAAAAATGAAATAAAAAGCAAAGAACAAAAAGCATCGGTGCTTTAAAAATCGTTGACTCCTAAAACCGCACACTTGCGATAAAATACAGGACAAAACCGCACACTTTTGGTTAAAACCACACAGTTTTTAAAATTATTGTATCCAAAAACCGCACACTTATGATTTTGACTCCAAAAAGGTTTTTGCAATTGTACTTTATAATGTATATTATGTACAATATTATGCAAAAAAGATTCAAACATTTAAACAATATCTCGTAAAAAACAAAGAAAAGACCGGTTAAATACGTGACTAAAGAATCAAGACTTAAAACGTGTTAGCATGATTATTGTATAGTATCTAATTTTCTTATTATCTTATCCGTTTTTTAGCACACAAAATAATGTGTGATTTTAACCCACTATAACTTTAGTTATACCATGACCGATAAAGTGTGTGGTTTTTGGATGCAACCTTAAAAATAGGGCCTTCGATATTATGGATGTCAAAGGATCATGAATGCCAATATGCCTGTTTACAGTTGTAAGTTGTGTGTGAGAGGGGGGTGGGGGTTAAGGTTTTAAACCTTATTATATATATATATATATAAATACCAGATCATGACCAGGGGCGTCATTTGGAGGGGGGATGCAGGGTGTACATTTGCACCAACTTTTTTTTTAAAACGCCTTCTTTGGCCTGCCAACAATACATATAAGCGCCGATATACCTAAGTGTTTTATATTACATCATATATTTTATATTTTTTCAGCATTAAAAAAAAATGTATTGTATTAATGCTTAATTTCCAAGAATGTTTGATGTGGTTTTGTGGTCCACACAATATTATAATTGATAAAATTATAACACAAGCATTGTGAAGAAGGATTATATTTCGCATTCGTTCTGGATTCAGTTTGGGAAAGTAGCCAGGTGGGTAGGTTAATTGGATACTATAAACGTAAGTGTATATTATATATACCTGGGGTGGCCAGCGAAAAGAGACTCGCGAGTCATCAAATAAATATGAAAGAGCCAAAATGTAAAAAAAAAAGATCATATTATTATTTAATAAACATAGATCAGCATTAACGGATGATCATTTAACGGAGTTGTTAAGGACTGCGTTAACAACATAAAGTTCTGATTTTAAAAAACTTACAAGCAAAATAAACATCACGCAACAAATAAGAAAATAGTCGATAAAGAAAAATTATATCAAGAACACTTTATTTTTACTAATTTTTTTCTATACACTGTAATTTAATAAAATATTATACTTTTTCAAGTACATAAATTCATATTAAAAATTTTTTTTTGTAAAAATGCTACGATAAGATGCGAGCAGCAAAAGCCTATAACGCGATTTGGCCACCCCTGATATATACCATTCAATACACATAATATCGACTCGTGTGGGTAACAATGACTTAATAGGCTATAGCTAGGTACCATATAGCCATATAGGCCCCTAATATAATATTGAACAAGAAATAAAAATTTAAACATAATTCAATTCAGCGGTGTTAATGATAAATATTCTAGTTAATATTTTTATAAATTTTATTTTTAATTTTTTACTAAAAATAACATAATATCTGGCTCTGGCTCTGAAACAACCAACAATTCCTCTAGAATTTCAGTCTGAAAAGGAATTACCATACTCATTTTAAGGATCTCGAAGTTACCCTGAATTCCTAACTCGAATTAATTTTTATATGCCCTTTTTGTATCCTACATTCTTACTTCTAGCTTATATTATAATGATTAAAATATTCTTAACTTAAATTCCTTATAATATTTGAAAAATACATATTTATTAATGTACAATGTGAAACATGACATCGCGGCTCCGAATCATAACTATACTGTCACCTAATACAAATGTATACAATTTTGCATAAAATGTATTGTAACACATCCAATGCAGTGACCAACTCAATGAAGTTGTAGGTATTCCGTATTTTCAACAATATTGTAAACAATGTAAACACCAAGTTACACTCATTATCCGATTATTGTTGTACCGGTGATTATATTATAATATAGTTAATTCTGTAGTTAGCTGTGACTATTTACCGGATTAACCAATATATAACACTTATTTAGGCAGTGTCAAAGTGTATACGTAATCATAATATATAGTACGCGCCGCGTGTGTAGTAGTACAACGAATATCGAGCGCGTGACCATGGACGGCGTGCGTCAATATATATAAGGCTACGTATATAAATAACTCGTATAATATGTCCGTATAGATCTTGTGTGGTTATATGGAATAAAACACTACAAATGCACAACAACAACACATATACGTGTGCAAAGCGTGTGACAATCCCACGGTAGGCCTAACCGCAAGATGACTATGTACGGTTATACAGAATAAAGAAGGGACAGGGACTGATGGACAAGCGTTGATCAGACGAACAATCGACTAGCTCAAGAACAGTCATTAGTTAACTATAGTCACATCTCGCTAGCTTCAGTCATATAATTGGACTTAGAGTATTTTTTCTATCAATCACAGTAGAATAAATTAAATAAATCAAATATATTTTTCGATTTAAAAATAAACTAAAATTGAGCAGAAATTAAATTAAAAAATATTTAAAAATTGTTCCACATTTAACTTAAATAAAATAATAATTTTAGAATCATATTGAATTAAATTAAAATAATAGTTGTTCGAATATTTTAAATCAAATAGTAATTTAATAATTTAATAATTTAATAATAATTAATAAATTTAATATTAAAATAAAACTTCAAACAATTGAATACAATTTAAATAATACTTTCATTTTTTTTTTAAACACATTTTCAATCATTTAAATAAGATAAAATAATTTTTCAGTCATTTAAATAAAATAAAATATTATTATTATAATATTATTAATATAATTATTTTTAAATTCAATCATTTTAAATAAATAAATTAATAATTGTTTTAAATAAAATAAATAAATAATTATTCAGAATTTTAAACTAATAATACTTAAATAAATAATAATTTTTTTTTTTTAAAAAAATACATCGCATAAATAAATAAATAAATAATTATTTTGGAATTAAAATAAGTTATTGGAAATAAAAAAAGCTTTGGGTGACGCCCTGGATGGTTTAGATCAAGGCTGGGTAAGTTAATGATTTTTTTAGCTCAGTTAAGTTAAGTTAATATGCACTAATAACAAAAAGTTAAAAGTTAAAATTTAATTTAACTATAGGTTAACTCAGTTAAGTTAAAAGTTAATACACACTTTTCAATAACTTTTTATTAAGTAAAAAAAAAGTTAATTTGTTTATACAACGCTAGCGTACTTAATTTTTTTCCAACCCAAAACTAAATTTATAGGATATAGTGTTAATACTTCATACAGTATTTCCATATAAGTTAGAGTCGAATGATTTACATTTTTAACTTTATAGAATTCATGGTAAATATTTTTTGACATGAAAACTAAATTGCCTGAAATATTGAAATATAATAAAATTAAAAACAAAACATAATTAACTTAACTTACTTCTTAAAATTAAAAATTGATTCGTTAATTTCGCGTTGATTAAAAAAAAAATTTAGTAAGTTAACAGTTAAGTTAATGAAAAGCCAAAAGTAACTAGTTAAGTTAAAAAGTTAAAATTAAATTAATTTTTTAACTTTACTTTAACTTTTTAAATCGTTAATGCCCAGCCTTGTAAATATACCATACAATTATGAAGGTAGTTTATGACAACTAGATGTAAATATTAAACTTATTAAAAAAAAAAAAATAAAATGTATCGAGCACTATTTTAATATAAATTTAATGGGTCAAGCGTTCTATTGTGATATGTCTTATATTTTTGCATAAACAGTTGTAGTCTGTCTACGCGTACCTAATGGTCGGCTCCGCCCTTATATCATTTTACATTATTATATTTATCATATTCATTATATACCGATACCGTCCATTTTACTTTTAAAATTAAATTATAGGATATGCCTAGTGTTTATACTTCATACAGAATTTCCATATAACTTAGATTCGAATGATATAATTTTTAACTTCAAACAATTTACGATACATATTTTTTGACATAAAAACGAAATCGACTGAAATAGTGAAATATTATAAAATTAAAAACAAAATAAATTAACTTAACTTACTTCTTGAAATGAAAAATTAACTCGTTAATTTCACGTTAATTAAGAAAGAAATTTAGTAAGTTAACAGTTAAGTTAATGAAAAGCCAAAAGTAACAAGTTAAGACTTCTACCTGATTTCCACCCTGGCCAGTCCACCCCTGGTTAATGGATATAATCAAACTATAAACGTGTGCGATAAATGCTGTATTCCAGTACACAAACTGAACGACCAGATTGTGAAAACATTTACACGATGTTAAATTGGAGTGACCACTTCATGAAAAAGTGACCATTTAATAAAATATTTTCGAAACCCGTTTCCATTTCATGAAAAGATCGATTTCAGCTACGACATAGGTTAGGTATATATAATATATATTATATACGTTATAATATTGTAACTTTATGTACACAACATAATATTATATTTTATTTGTGGGTTTAAAAGAAATGCAAAATTGCCCTATAATGATTTACTTAGGTACACCACTAATATACGTACTTAATCCAAATTGGTCGACATTGAGTAGAAATCTGGTGTTGAATTTACAATAAAACGTGTCATTATTGAACACATTTGAATGTAGATTTCTAGCTGGAGTAAGCTTGGTGTTGAAATACTGTTCTGATCTGTAGCCGTTATTGTTATTAACAATATTATAAAATTATAACATATTTTGTCGAAAACCGCCTTTTGCCATCGTACGACGCGCATTGAGTACCTACTAATTGTTTCGCTGTTTAAACCAATAAATTACAGTAAATAATTTACAACAATGATACAATATAATGAATAGATACATTATCGAGTATATATACTCATATGTTTTGTAAAAAAAGTATATACCTATCTAAAAGATTATAAATTATACCTAACTATGCTGCCGTAATAATGTATACGTGAATTGTATAATACGTAAATTGTAGGTTTATGTAAATTAACTTGAATAAAATTGTGTGTTATGTTATGTAATATTTGGTTTTTATGCGTTAATATTATTAATAAATATGACGTCAACAGGCTTGTGTAAAGTTAAAATGCGACTTGTGGAAATTCTATGTATTTTGTTCAGGTATACTTACGGTTTTTTTTTTAACCAGTGTAAAATCTTCCGAGGAAATTTGTATTAAATTATCAAACTTTTTACCAGAGAAAAAAATTATCATCAGGGTATCAAAATAAAAAAAAAAACACTGCGATATAATGGAAAGAATGATAATATGTGTAATATTGATCTCCGTGGATTTGCATTTCTCCAATGTAATTATTATTAAAATTATATTTTTTATATAATTAACACTGTAACACATAATATTTATATTGTTGATTGATAGGTAAGCTTAGTTTTCAAAATAATGTATCTTATATTTAGCAAATTTGATCAAGATGGTACTTTAAAGAGGTCATTTTTCAATTTTCTGGTAACTAAAAGGTTCTACATATATAATAATATACATATAATAATATATTATTACAGTTTATTTAACAGACCAAATGTTATTTTCTAAACATAATCAAATTTGTTTTTTAAAAACCTTGAATATTCTTATAAGCTATTTCGTTACAAAAATTATATTCTAATTGATGATGATAACATACAAAAATATTTAAATATTTTTCAATTTACTACAAACATAGGCTTTTACTGCTTTTAGTGATTTAAAATAATTATAAAAGTTAACTCACTAACTTACTTACAGAACGAGTTGTATATAAAAGTGGGGAGGGGGGGGATTTTCTGTGTTAGAACCCCCACAGGTTTTTTTTTTGCTATTGAAAACCGTCAAAGCCCAAAAGTAACAGTTACATTAATAAGTGTGTGGTGTGTCCCCTGAAATCAGATGTATTTTAGGCACTGTAGTTAGGTACTTACTACCTTATATTAAATGCATCATAATATGATATAAATGTATATAATATAAGAAACACGTAATAAAAAAGGTGGGTAAGTGGATGTCGCTCTGCTGTACGGTAGATTTCAAGTGGGTCACTGTATAATAGATGGTATTAAATTTGAATTCAATGATATAATTTAACCATTGTATGTGAAAAACGATTCTGATCTGTGACGGTTTGTCAGTGTGGGTATTTAATATTATATTTAAATTGTTTTTACTTATTATTAATACGGTAGCCGGTAAGTTGAATTAATATTATGAAATTACAACAAAATAACTAAAACCGTTATTCTTGGTTATTTAATATGTAATTCCCTCTGTATTATAGTATAATAATACATAGGATTTATACTATGTACGTAATCGACCACGCCAAACACCATTGACATCCTGCCGTCTGTATAAACTTTCATCTTATTTACAGTTATTACGTCTTATTCTCCATTTAAAAAAAAGTAAATTTACAGTACACCGTGCTATAGCGTCATATTTTAATATTTATTATTATATTATTATGGTATATTATTTAATTATTATTACAATATGTCATTGCTCACAAGAGTGACCGGAAAAATGACCCACGAAAATGGTGTAGCTAAATAGCCTACACAGGACGCCGTGTTATGATAATTTTATTTCTGAAATAATACCAATTTTTTCAATATTTATACAGAAACATTTTTAGAAAAGTTTAGTTGAAAATCGAAGCATTCTTACTGTTTCATCCAAAATGTGTTGACTTTTGAGAGATACTAAAAAATAAATAAATAAAAAAATTACACATAATAATATTATCATTGTAAAATTAGTATAGTCATCGCTTTGCTCAGAATCTAAAATGTCCAATATTATTTTCTAAGAAAATATATTGTCCGGTTCATAATTAAAGAATCGCCTACAAATAACGTTATACGCCTGCCGATCTATAATATAATAATGTTATACATTATAATATGATATAGATCAGAGGTCGGCAATTGCATTTTATGGCGGTCCAGATAATTTGAAGAAAAAAATGTCGAAAACCTTAAAAAACTAAAAAATTAGTTGATATTATAATGTGTTTATTTTTTGATGTTAAAAATACAGTTTAAGTTTTTTTTAAGCAAATTATTTAATTTAATATAATATTAGCCAGTTTTTCAAAATGTTGTACTTACTCTTGGAGAACAACTATAGTTGATCAGGGTGTTTTGAAGGCGGTGATCAGTTAATCTTGAACAGTATTTATTCTTTAAAAACGTCATTTCGGATAACGAAGTTTCACATATGTATGTAGAACAAAAATACATCCAAATACAACATAAAAATATATCTATTGTGTGCGGAAAACCAGCATTAAATTAATATTATTGGCGGTCCAGTTATATTTCCCCTCCGTGGGCTGGATGACTAATAACCAATGATTTGAGAATTTATTTTTATGGATTTGTGAGAAAATTCTTTACGCTGTTGGTACTTATATTATTAATTTAGAGGTGCTTAAACGGGAATTTTGAAATTTCTGATGGAAATTTTTTTTTTATAAATGGTTGCCATGGGTTTTTAAGCTATTATAAGAATAATAATAATAATAAAAAAAAAATAAATATTTGCTTTACTTTTTAAATATAACTTATAATATTAAAAATGTGAAATGAAAATCCCTGTACAGGCTAAACTTTGGAACTACTAATTAGATATTCTTGAATTTTTTTTTTAACGAAAGAGTATTTCACGGAGAAGATTTATATGAAAGAAAATTTTAGGAAAATCCACCGGTGTATAATAAAATGGTTGCTATTAGTTAATCGGGTATGTTTTTGGATTTGTATTATTATCTTTTGTCAATACTCAATATACATATAATAATATATACAAGAAGATATATAAGTAGTTCCAGAGTTTAGTCTGTATAGTTATAGTCTGTGTATTTATATAGTTAGAAATATAATTAAATTAATGTTTGTGGGTAGATTTTAAAAAGGGTTAAAATTGGTTTTTTTATTCATTTGGATTTTAGTACGGTTAGGTTAGAATAGGATTTTGCATAAATTGATTATATTAATCAAGGTGGAATTAAGTAAAAACGACAAACTTGGTATAACTTTGATAATTTAGAGTTGAATCATACACTTACGTACGTACAAACAGCATGGGGTCCGCGATCTACCGCAGGTAGATTACCTACCTGACAATATACTGCTGCGAATCAGAATTTTTATTCCGGGCAACGGAAAAGTTAAGATAAGTTTTGAACACCATACACCGAATATTATAAAACGAATTGAACAAAGTTTGAGTCATATAGAGTAAGTACATTTAAATGACAACGAAGTGCACGGGATCAGCTAGTATATATAAAAATGAATGTTTGTGTGTAGACTAGACCTTCAGGAAGAAGATAGGGCATAATTCTAGTTTAGCAACCTATCGATTTTTAAAATTCTTTTTTTCCAAAATGTGTATTTTAGGGTGTTTTATAAGAATGAAAAAAAAAGCCCGGACAAACTTCGTTTTGAAGTTTTTCGGCTTTTTTTTACATTCTTATAAAACATCCTAAAACACACATTTTGGAGAAATCAAAAATTTTAAAAATCGATAGGTTGCTAAACTAGAATCGTTCCGAAGATAGGCTAATTTAAAAAGTGTTAAATTTGGTTTTTTTCTTCATCGGATTTTATTACGGTTTGTGTTAGGATTTTGTATAAATTGATTATATTAATCCACCGTAGGTGGAATTCTGTAAAAACGAAAACCTTGGTATAACGTTGATACTTTAGAGTTAAATCATACACTTACGGGTCCGCAATCTACCTACCTGTCAATATACTGCTGCGAATCAGAATTTATATTCCGGGTAACAGAAAAATTGAGATAAATCATGGTTGAGATAGGTGTACGGGTTATTGCATATCGACCCGGATTGTTATCATCAGAAACAAGATGGCTGCGCAAAGGGATATCACAGATATGAATTTTTCTTATCATCAAAAATGCGCGGACAATAGCTAACATAATCATTATATACTTAGTATTTTATTTATTTTATTTATTTTTATTTTTCAGAAAAATCCATATGTAAAAATTGTTTTTCCCTCATGGCTTTCTGAAGAGACTCCATTAAGGGATGAGCCTTCAATTCTTCCATGGTCATACTTGGTCCAGCACGGTTTATAGGCAAATATATATACCTACTTGATTATTATTGGCTCCCTTTACGCTGTCGTTTTTATTTTTATCATCAAATATTTGACTGAGAAGGGGTATTATATATGCAATAACCTTGTATATTTCTACTATAATGAAATAAATCTAGAACATCATACACCGAATATCAAATAACGCATTGAACAAAGTTTGAGTCATATACAGTTTGTACATTTAACGGGTAACGAAGTGCACGGTATCCGCTAGTATTATATTGATTGTCTGAAAAAATTTACCATTAGAAAAATGGCAAGCGTAATAAAAACTACATTAGAATATTAAGCTTAAATAAATGTTACAATAATGTGTTTAAAAAAAAAAAAAATTTTCGCGTCTTTAAATTTGAACATAAATTTACAATAAATTTTTATAAGTGTCTGAAGTCAGAATTTTAACAAAATTCGTCAAAATCACGAAATTTTGAAAATTATTTTAAGTCTTGCAATTCATAAAAATTGTCTTTTTATATCTAAGATTTTAAAATTGAATTCAAGATTTTCAACCTTAAAGCAAAAAAAAAAAATGTTTACTGGAAGGTCCAATTACTTATTTATGAGCATTTGAAGTTCATATGTTTACGAATTGTACTATAGCTGCAGTATTCACTCCATAGTTGTTAACGGATTTTTCTTATTATTATTATTAAAAAATTCACTTCAACAACAATAATACGTTATTAGCGCACCTATAGAAATATTCTCTTTTTTTAAATTACAATTTATATTTCTTTAATAAATGTTAATTAATGTTTTGTCGTATAAATATATATAAAGTTTTAAATGTTATTTTAATATATTATCGTGTATTACAAAATACGTATTACTGTCACCATCGACACAATTGACAGTCAGACTCTTGTGAATCGATGAGCAGATAGGCGCAGTAGGTACTTACTTTTACGTAAACACAATGTGAGGTTCAGAGACCAATAGTTGTAATTTTATTATTATTTTAGATTCTTAGCCGAGCGATGAATGTATTGATTTTAGAATAATTTGTGTTTGTTTTTTAATTCCTTTTTCTGTCTGTTCTCACAATTTGGAGCAGAAAAAGTTTCACTACACCGGTAAATATTTTAATATTTCCACGTGGCTAAAACCTTTAATGTCCAATTCCAGACATAATATAATATAATATAATATAATATGTTACATATTATATTATATTATAATTTATAAGGCTTGTAAAGTAAATGGTAAAATACTAAATTATAATTATAGACATTTTTTTTTTTTTGATAAAAGTAGACAATAACTTATGAGGAATTTTTAGGGCCAAGCCGAGGGCCGGGCCGAGGGCCTGGCAAGGTGGGCGCAAAATATCGAGTAGAAATGGGGCGCAAAATTTGATATCATTAAATTTGAATTTGAAAAAGAAATATTTCAATATATTAATATTTGTTATTAGATGAAAGTTGATTAATACTGTGTTACAATTTTATTTGTTAGTTAAAAAAAGCTTGAAATTCAATACAAGGTTCCAAAAATATTGTTGGCAGTTGAAAAATATTAAAAATTAATACGCTCAATTATTTTGTGTAAGAATTTAAACTTAAAATTTTATCTTATTTAAAATTTAATAATTATTTTGTATTAAAAATGTATAAAATAATCCACTTTTATAGCTATGGTTTGAAAATTTAAAACAAGATTCCACGTAAGTAGGTATTCTGTAACCAAAACAGTTTTTTTATATACCTAGTGGTTTTGGTTCTTGGTGTAAGTGGTGTAACTTAGTGCAGTAAAATAAATTACTTATGTACCGTACTGTTTTAGGTTTTTGTTAATTTATGTTGATAAAAAATGTTTCATTCCGTCAAATAACTTAAAAATGTAAACACCTACAATACGTTTCTAACAAGTTGTTCGTGCATTACTATGAATCGTGTTTTTAATAAAATTTCTTATTAATTAAATAAATTTTTTTTTATTATTATTTCTCAATAAACATAATATTCAAAATTAAAATGCTACAACTGAAGTAATTGTGAAAAAGCAATAAAAAAATTGATTTATTTAGAATCAGAAAGACATGAAACAAATGTATGTATAAAAATTAGATTTCTTTATCTTATATAGAAAAAAAGTAGCATGTGTTATAACTTATAAGAAAACAATACATGTTCCCAAGTATGTTTATTTTGTCAGTATCAAAATAGTTATTAATTCGAAAATGTCTAAAAAGAAAAAACTTAAAACATAAGTTAAAAGGTTGAAAGCAACATATTAATCAAAAGATTTAGTTTAAAGTTCTGTTATATCCATAGACATAAAAAACAAAATGTTTGAATTGTTTTATATGCCTACAGTTATATCTTATATTATACTATAATTTGTTTCTTCTTACTTACTAAGATTGTCTTATTTAGTATGTACAAATAACTGCTGCAAGTATAACAATAAATTACAGCACATATTAGTCATATATTTCTAAATTTTACTTTACAATTAAATTATAAACACGACCAATATGAAAAGTATGATAGTATTATTTATTTAGATTTTAAATACATTACTTTATTATTATAAAAAATAAGTCCGAACACTGAATACAGGTGAGGCGTACCTACTTGCCATAACGTTCCAGGGTTTACGTATTATATTAATACTAGCTCTCCGATTGTCGCTGGGGGAGACCCCTAAACCCCCCGAGTTGGTGAAGAGTTATAACCGATGTCGGAAGCTACAGTGGTCTTTTGATCTGGTCGTCGGTCTCGAGCCGGTTGGTGTGTGATAAGGAGGTCTGGTGATAAGGAACTGTGATAAGGTTAGGACCACCGCCTTAGGTTTGACGTGGTAGTCCGGGTTATGCCGCCGGAAATTCGAAATTCCGTAAAAAAAATAATATAGCTGCCGCGATTTTTTTGGTGTCTAGCAGGTCAGTCATCTCAGTTATCCGGTTAGGCAATCTTACTTCGTCGGATAGTGGATAATGTGGGACGGCCGGGTTACGCCATCAGGTATGCAATCCCACTGCGTCGGATCGCTGGCAACGTTCTTTACTGCTGCCAAAAACGCGACATAACGTGAAAAAAAATTTAAAAAATTTCAGGCGCCCATGCAAATCATATAGCCAATGCATTTTGTTGGGTGTCTAGCAGGTCAGTCACCTCGAACGACGTTCGCCATAGTATGAACTAATAAATACATGCATATCAATATAATATTACAGTTGTCAGGTGAGTTAACTGGTTGAGGTAATCAAATAGCCACTTTCTTATTTTGGTAATTAATAATTTAATGTAATATACAAATACTGCTACAGTGTTACTATATAATATATACAGTAGAACCTCGATTATCCGTGACTCGATTATCCGTGTTTGCGATTAACCGTGCTCACTCTTCCAAAAATTTAAAAATAAGTATGGACTGTAAATATATATGTAGTTATAATCGAACATTTTATATTACATAATACACGATATCGACAATTATATTAATGACATTTTTGACGATAATAATATGAAGATAAGCAATATTGTACATCGATTTTGACTTCCATGACATTATTGGCTTAAGAAAAATTAGAAGTGAAGTAAGGAAAATTATTTCAAACCAAAAAAAACAAAGACTGATAACTTTATATTTTAAGCCCTAATAACTTGTTATATAAAATTATTGTATGTATATTATGTATGTATACATATTTCTAATTATAATTGAATCAAATTTTTAAAATTTCATTATTATAAAATTGTACCTATGTATTTCTTATTAAAATTAAATAAAAATTTCATTATTATAAAAAGTCTCGATTAACCGTGATTTTCATTTATCCGTGTGACCCCCTCCCCATCATTACCCCGGATAATCGAGGTTCCACTGTATATTAATAAATAAATAGATCCTCATTACGTCATATAGTAGACATGTAGGTTAGTTATTAATTTGATTTTATGCTCATGATTAAACATACCTAGAGTATAGTCGACACGACTCGAGCTAGGATATTTTTTTTATATAATTAATATTTATACATTTATTATTTATTATAATATATACATGTACCTACGTACAGACCGAGTAGGCAAAATGACAAAAGGCAGTCAAATATAATAATATAATAATAACGCAGCTTATTAAATCAAAAAAAAACATGTAAATATATCAATAAAAAAAATCGAACTTTTCAACGCATGTATTTATGCCTGTATATAGTAAAACTCGAGTTTTCTAAAAATTATCGATAAACACGCGCGACGGCGGCACTCGGTTTTCACGTTATCACCACCGCGGCGGGTCCACCGGGAACAAAGTACGGCCGCGCGTTGCCTGTAAATTTAGCGGGGAACGCGAATAAGGTCCGAGCGAGGACGCAGGAAGTCCTCAAAGTGTGTAAAGATGAAAAATCTGAAGAAATTGATATCTTCATACATAAACTAAATTATTTATATTAATAGATTAATAAATAAACTTATCTATATAAATATTAGGTTAATGTTTACTCTTTACTGGATGTCCTGTATATATTTTCTGCAGGTTCATCATTCAACTATTACCTATGTACACAGTTCTTTAAGTCAACGCACTATATGCACTATTGGTTAGGTCGTATAGTTTTTTAGTACCTTGTCCTGTGCTCAGTTTTTCTAGGAGTTTATGACTCTCTTTAAGAATATTCTCTAAGAATATTCTTATGTAAATATATATGTACAGAACGCCCAATAAAAAATTATCAAACGCTAAACAAATAAACAGAAATACTTATTATTTAAAAATAACTACTTTAAGTTTTTAATTTGAAATATTTGGTTAGTGTTTGCTTTTTACTGGACATATATCTTTTGTAGGTAAAATTGTGTACGTGGTTCTTTAAGTCAACGCACCACTATTTGTCAAGTCGTATAGTTTATGCAGTATCCTGCACTTGGTACCTATGTGGTCCAGAGCACGATTTAGCTAAGACTTACATTTTTAAGTGTATATAATAATATATATTTGTACAGAACGCTCAATAAAGAGATGGCCAAACTTTAAACAAATATATAACTTTCATTTAAACTTTTCTTTCAAATTGTCAATTTTCAAATATTTAGTTAAAGTTTGCTTTGCTCTTTACTGGACGCCCTGTACATATGTTTAGTAGATCTCACGTACCTATACGTGGTTCTACATGTAACCACACTACCTTAGTAAAGTCGCAAGTGGAATATAATATGAATACCTAATTGATGCGTGGAAAATAGAAGCCCGAATTACTTCCGGTACAACATTTGTAAACGACATTGTGTTGACACATTAAGCTTATATCTTGTAATTTTTTTTTTAAATTTTATTTCAATAAATTTCAGTGGAGCTCCATCTAGCCCGTCTAGCAGATCCAGTTGCCGTACGCGCAGAGTGATTGAAAGTCCTTCGGGCTTCCGGTAAATGATTTAATCACAGCTATTTGGGGCTGTGGAATCAGCGGCGACCGGAGGCGCGGCCAGGCCGGCGGAATTACCACTGGACGAAAAGGGGAGAGAATCGGCAGACCACAGCGCAATGCACCGCGGTCCTGATACCCTCCGTGATTTTCGTCCTGGCTTTCCGACTCGGCCGGCGGGACCACCACTGGACGAAAAGGGGAGAGAATCGTCGGACCACGCCACAACGCACCGTGGTTCTGATCCACTCCATAATTTTCGTCCTGGAGTCCAGAGACTCGGCCGACGGGATGACCGCAGGCCGAAAAGGGGAGGGAATCCGTGGACCGCACCGCAACGCACCGCGGTCCTGATCCTCTCCGTGATTTTCGTCCTGGGGTCCTGTCGGCACAGTGTCTGCCACGCCGATGGCCCCTCCGCCGTGGAGTCACGCACCGCCGAACCCTGAAACTTGATCAGTCTTGTATATTGTCGATACGTACTTATTATTCCTACGGGTAGGTACCTAAAATATAATATTATTTTAACGAGGATTCGTCTTTCGAATTGTATTTGTGCTCGTCTTATACTTTTAGGTGAAGTCTTTTACATTCACTGGGCGGAACGATGAATGTATCAATTGTTTTACAAGGACGTGTGTTTTTTTGAGTACGTGCGTACACGTTTTATATTAGTTCGGACTTTGCAAATTTTGCATTTGCAAATTTTGCATTTGCAAATGCAATTAAATAATTGGTACTTTTAAACGGTATCAATATATTCTTTGTTATCATTGCTGGTTTTTTCGAACCTATCGATTATATGCAGTTAGAGAACTTGGATAGTTATTAATAATTTCGTGTGGTATTTATTATTTGTCATGTTTAAATATTTTAATTTATAAATCTAAGAAATGGATCCTAGGTTTGCCGATATTATTTTTCTTCATATCATTATGTCCTTTTTTACGGCGATCAACAATGTGTATACTAATAAAACCAATACACCAATAATACCATGATAATTACGCATATAATAATAATATATTATTTATTTAGCAAACAAATAATTACATTCAACGATACAATATATTATTATAGTAAAATAAATTGTAGTGATAACAATACTCTCCTTAAAACTATAACTATAGTGTGTGTTGGTGGGTATAATATAAGTCTGAGTGATGTACCTACAACACTTTATAGTTTTATGCTAAGCGATATTTACAAAAATAAAAATGTTTATCAATCGAAAATATTGTTAAGCCTAATGTTATTATGTATAATAATTAATTTCCTTCTTTCATATTTATATTTTAACAACATTTAACATCAATAAAATATATTAGTTTTTATCTTTAAATATAAAAATACAAGGTACTTTGTAAATATACCTTTTTTTCTGATAATATTTTCTATACATCTTCAAACTTATAATATCTAAGTTCTTCGTAAAAATCCCTTTTTTTTCTGATATTTATAATATTACAAAGCAGAGACCTGGGGACCGCCCATCGAATTTTTTCATTGGTAGTCTCTTACGCTAGTTCTAAAAATCGTCAGAGGAGCGCCCTCGGATTTCTGCTTTATATAGTTAAAGAATATTATTACGGCTGAGACATGATTGAGCATAAAACACCTTTTTAAAATTCCCATCTCTAATTATTATGTTGGTGAATTTGTGCAAGTGAGTAGATAACAGGTGTTTCAATGTTTGAGCCTATACTCTTATAAATTATTATAATCCATAACAGATCATAACAACGGAATCTTTGCGTCGCTGTAGTATAAAAATATAATGCAATAAATAATATTCATAAATTAAAATAATAACAATATTAACAAGTACCTTTTAGCCCTTACAGCATACATTAATAATAAATCGGCTATTGTGGGCCCCGGCCCAAGAGTTCTTCATAATATTGTGTTATAATAATATAGATAATAAACAAATTATAAAATCGTTCATTTATGTATTTAGATTTTAGGTATTAAGTACACTACTCTCAAACAAATGCATTCAGTGCAAAGTCTTCGGGCCTGAATAAATTATTCAGAATAGGCAGTCGAGAAAAATAAATATATAGTAGAGAAAATAGATTTTCGAGACTTGTATCGAAAGATTTAATATTATTAAAAAAAATTTTCTTTTTGTAATTTTTATACAGGGTTTATAACCAACCCCGTTCTATGATTTTAAATTTTAAGTAGGTACCTCCTGTAACGAACCCAATAATAAACGTACTATATTATTGTGATCGTTTCGCCTTAAGGTACGGTTTCCCTGCAGCGTCCAGACTCGGCGTCTAGACGCTACAGAACGCCGCGTCTTGACGCGTCGTCTCGACACAGCGTTTACCCTGTTTTCTCTGCAGCGTCGGACGCCATAGATTTTATTATTTTATCCCACTCTTTTAGTTTAATTTTACAAAATTAAATCATAACCACTGCGCCGTTGTCTCTTCCGCACGTAGTTTCCACTTATAAGTTCTGATTTTTTAATTTTTCAAAATGAATCAAAATTTAATTTTGAACAGTATTATTAATAATAATAATATTATTTGTGAGTTGTTACTTCGTGATGAAGAAATGGAAAATGAGTTACTTATGAACATTACTCCAAAAAAAAGAAAACCTTTTAACAGTTTGTTTTCCACGAGGAACTCTGAAGGATTCTTTAAAAATTTGATTGGTGGACATCTTATTAACGACGATGAAAAATTTCGGAAATTTCTTCGTCTAAATCGTAAAAAGTTCAATTTTATTTTATCTTTGGTTCAAGAAGAAATAACAAAGAAACCGACATTACGTGTACCTGAGCCAATATCTCCAGAGGAAAAACTAGCACTTACTTTGAGGTAAAGTTTGATATTTATTTTTAATAGAAATATAATAATAGAAATATAAATATATTTTACAATCCTATAAGTAGTAGATGACAGTAGTACATTTAAATTCAATGATAAAAAATCATTGTATACGAAAAACGATTCTGAGCAAAGACACTCTATCAGCATACACAACCTAATAAGTATATTATATGATAGGTATTATTCCTATTAAATTTTTTCTTCTATTAGTAATAGGGTAGGTTTAATTAATTTTTTGAAAGTATCATTCTGTGTATTAAATATATCATAATACTTAAAAACTTAAGACCTATGAATAATATTATTAAGTAACAAAAAAATTACTAAAATCGTAAATTAATGCCCCATGTGGAGATGACAGATACAATACCTTATTACATTCATGCTCAGAAACTAAAATATTTAAATATTAATTATTTTTATAAAAAAATTATATTAAAAAAAAAATTTAATCAGTTTAATTAGGATTAACCTTGGTTATTTTCATAAGTTAACCAGTTATTTATTACGATTTCTTTATTTTTTTTTTAGGTTTCTAGCAACAGGAGAATCCTTCCAATCTTTGGCATTTTCTTTTCGTATTTCCCACAGTTATATTAGCATTATAGTGAGAGAAACTTTAGCAATTATGAAACAAAAATTAATGCCACTATTTTTGCCTGACCCATGTAAAGTTGACTTCAAGACTAAAGCAGATGAATTTTATCAGAAGTGGAACTTTCCTAATTGTATACTCGCTATTGACGGAAAGCACGTTAGAATCCAATGTCCAAGTAATTCAGGTTCTTTATTTTTTAATTATAAAGAATATTTTTCTGTCGTTTTGTTGGCTATGGTGGACGCAAACTATAAATTTACGGTAGTGTTTGACGAGTTGAATATTTGTCATCTATTTCAGTGATCAACGTAAGTATCTTAAGTTTAGCTTCTTTGATCGCTTGCTGTGGCATTTTTTTAACCGTCATTGCGACACTTTTGAAAAATACATCAATTTCATCCTCTTCACACAGGTTTTTCATGCTAGTAGCCAACAGTTGATTTTGTTCTTGAATGCATAGTATGGTATCCTTCGTTTCCTTTGATCGTTTGGCTAAAATAACAGAAATATTATCGTCTTTTGACCGAACACGTTTTCCTGCATATGAACTTGATGGCAAATCGGACATAATATTTTCTGTTTGTTCTTCGTCGTTTTGTATGATTTGTTGGTCTTCAGGTTCAATTTCGTCTGTAGTAGATGAATTTGACGTATCAGCATCATTTATGCCCATATTTGTTATAGTACTGAAGACAAAATAATTCAAATATAATATTAACTATAATGTTATGATAATACATTTATATTATTAATTGTTATATTTTATATAATTTTAAATATTATTATGAATCAACTTTATATCATAATATAACTTTTAAGTATGAGCATAGGCTTCTTTCGTATTCAACGGTGTCCAAAAATGATAAATTCATTGTATATCGGGTTTTTTTATGTGGAGCTGCTGATCCTGTCGGAAGCTTCTTTTTCTGCTTCAAGTACGTGTCTCGAATATTCTTCCAGCGTTTTTTACAGTCATCGACTAAACAATAGGTGGAGGGAGGACAATGAATAAATAATTAATATTAAAATAAAGTTCGTATGGTAGTTACTACTATAAGTTATAAATATTTAAGAATTATATTTTCAATACGTACTTGATCTTCCTACTTCTTCGGATATATTTTTCCAAATATTATCCTTAACATAATTGTCTTTGTGATGTTTATGGCTACTATCGTAAATACATTTATTATTTTCCACGAGTGTAATCAAAGCTTCGTCCTCTGTCGAGGAAAATGAAAATTTTTTCGACATGTTGACGCTGGGCGTCTTGACGCAACACTGGTCCGGACCGGTACTGACGCCGGACGCCGCGTCAAACGAAAAGACGCGCCGCGCCAAACGCGAGTAGCGAAACCAGTCACACACAAAATACATAATCTAGGGTCTCGGCGTCAGACGCCGCGTCCAGACGCCGCGTCTGGACGCTGCAGGGAAACCGTACCTTTAAGGTATATTAGATAACATAAAAGATTAGATAAAGAATAGTATGTAATTTAAATCAGTGTCACAAATCTTATTAAAATACGCTGTAGGTATACAACGAGAAAGCAAGGCAATCTTGAGATCGCATTCTAATGGGGATGAACAACCTCACCTAAACAGGTTAAGAAAGTAATCAAGTATTAGTCATACACGAGCAGAGTCACATACAATAAGAAAGGGGGTGATGATGTACGACAAGATGGGAGAGCACACATAATTAATATTTAGAATACATTAGTTAAACCATAGTACGCATTTCTGAACAACTATATAAAAAAGCCTACAGTAGAAATATGAACAATATCATAGTCATTGTGAATATAATACATAGTTATTATTTATAATTTATATATATACATATATAATGCATAGTATCTAAATATTAACGGAAGGCGTATACCATATATTGTGAATATGATAATGGGATACGATTATTGGAATAGACAGGCCTGGGAATGCATAGATAATAATTTGAATCACATCCTGTGAGGTCCGCGGATATAAAGATCGACCAGGAGGGAGGTAAAAGAGCACTAGGCATTATAAAACCAGACCTGAGATGGCCTGTAGATTAGACGTGATTTACCATTGTACATGCGAGCACCTTCGCGAGAGACAGTATAAAGATTTTATCAATTTGAACTAAGAGTGTTTTATGAAGAACAATTTTAAATATACAACTTAAACTTTTCAACAAAGTCTAATTATTTATCAACCTACCTAAGAATTCCTCTACCAATGGTCTTGCTACCTGCAACTTATAAGCTAAGCAATTAACCCAATTGCTAGTTTATAACACTCCCTATATTTTCAAAAGTTTGATATTTATGCGATGTTAGTCGTAAACTGTGCTGAAATAAACTCCCTTTACTTAAAGGACATGACAACACGAAAAACGAGTTTGCTTGAATGATTTATGATGGCACGTGGCTTTTAATCGATTTTCATTATCTCGTTGAATAATAATTTTTTAAACTTCGGTTTTTTAACAAACATTTTTCATTATTTGGACTTAATTCACCAATAAACTAAAATAAAAAAAAATTGTGTTGTGAGTCCTTTTAGAACCAAGAATTTGTATTTTCAAAATGTAAAATGAACAATGATTTATAAAAAAAATGAATTAATAAGATAAACATGTACTGTTCTAGCAAGGACGTCTATAAAGAAAGTTCTTTAGATAGATCTTGATCAACTGGATCTAGTAGAACCTTAAACCTTTATGGGTCTATATATGAGGCCTTTATGAGTATCTAGAACAAATATTTTGTGGAACAAAAGTCCTCAAAAGTGTGATATTAATATTGAAACAAATTATTATGGAAAAAAGGTAGTGATCCGTTTTATATAATATAATTACTGGAAACATCACAATAATAATTATTATGACTATTTCATAATATCTTGGTAATATCGTAATGGGGATTTATTCCTAGAAATCTGATTAGTTTAAATAAAGATCGTGCATGCTAGACGTGACCGAATCCGCCGTTTGTAGTAGTGGTGGGAAAAGGAACCGTAGACGTCGCCGCCGTCCTTAGGTGGCAGCACATTACGGATGAAAAATTAAATTTGACAACAAAAACATGCCTACGAAACATGACAAATACAAAGGTTTAGAGTGATTTTAGAGAAAAATATCAATTCATCGAAATTAAATAACACAACAATAATCTTAATATAAAATATAATAGGCCGACAGACCGTCTCAGCTCTTAATCGAGTCAAAACATTTAATACCTATGACCAATATTAAATGTTAAAATTAAATAATTAATAATATAATACCTATATTTACAACTTACATAATATATTGTATAATTATTAATTACTAATTATATTATACAGGAGATGTACGGTCAAAAACCTGAAAATTTAATACAAAAAAGTTAAAAATTTAGCTGGCTAGTAGGTAATACACGTCGTCTAGGAGATTTTCTCGGAGATCGGTCTCTGCGTTGAAATATTAATTGTATTTAGCTCAATACCAATTCTCAATAATCCGAACGTGCACGTACAAATTATCTTCACCCGAAAAATAAAATATGGCAACTAACTATTACAACATCGCACGCTACGCGGCAAACGTCATATTACTCGAAACCTTAGAAGACATCGCAGTAAACAAAATGGAAGCCACTTACGCTGACGAAAGCGACGAATACCTCGTGCGTCTAGTGACTTTTCTTCTGTCTGCCATTGATTCGGTCGCACTACTGCAAGAGGCGACGATCAGACCCCGGAGTCGGATGGACAAAATCCGATTCTTGGAGGCGCAGATGGGAAGGAGTGTGACGAAAACGTCGAGGTGTTTCGAAAATTTCGGAAGCAGAAGACGACCATTCCGTTTTGCAGGCGAACATTTGTGCGTCGTCGTCGTGTGGGGACGCACCGTCCTCGGAGTCGGGGCCTGTCGATCCCACTCCGACTCCCGAGGGCGGACCGCTCGACGACGTGTTGGATGATGAGAACATCGAGCCGGCCAGGGGTATAGCTGTGAGGAATAGCTTTGGTGAGTTGTACGGACGGCTGGATACCCGGCGGCAGCACACCCGGAAAATGTGATCCACTTCGTCGTACGAGGTGGAAAGGCGTCAGACGCTTTTTCCGCGGTCTGTGCTGGCGCCGATGAGAAGCCGTCCGCAGCTCGCCCCTGGGCTGAAGACGACGGACAGGATGACGGCGACGGAATGGAGGGGAGGATGCGAGAAAGAGCACGGACGGTGCGCGGCGGTAAGTCACACGCGCACGTACTCCGACCACCCGTGGCGCGACGGGTTTCGATGGCGTAGCGCACTCGGTCGTCGTTGACGCGCGAGACCCTCTGGCGGCTCGGCGAGCGCCCGGCTGCAGTTACGGTCACGCGGAGCGGCAGTGACGGAAGACGGCGACGACACGGCGGCTATATAGTAGAGGTACCGGCGCGGGCAACGATTCCGCCCGACGGTACACCGGCTCGGTACGACGGCGATGACGACTCGGTACTACGGCAGTGGCGGAGACTTCGGCACGGGGTGAGTGGTATGGAGATTTGCGTGCTAGGAACACGGGGACGTCAGCGGCGCTGGACTCGTGGAAACTTACTGTTTCACAGGGTCTGGCGGTGCGCGACTTCACCGCGGATGCGGAACGAAGACGCGGCCGAAGGGACAACGCCAGGGCGAAAATTACCGAGAGTCAAGGATCGCGCTGTGGTCCGCTGACTTTCGCATTTTCGCCCAGTGGTAATCCCACATCGGCCGTTTCGCTCGTCCCCACCGGTTCCGCAGCACAAAATCTTACTTCGCTCGTTCCGCGTCTTGGTCTTCGCCGTCCGTCGGCCGAGTCGTCACGCCGTTGACCTTCGACGCGCGCGACATCGCGCTTTAGCCGCCGTCCGTCTCCGTCAACCGTAGTCGCTCCCATGGCTGTCTCGGTCTGGCCTCTCCGGCTGGCCAAGGTCGTCAAGCGGCCGAGCAAACGCGCCAGCGAAACTCGTCAACCTGCGGGACAGGTCGGAGAACGTGCAGAGGTGACCAGTGGCCATCAACACTGCATTTCAGCACCAATCGCCATCTCGCATTCTCCCCCCCTTGTTTATTGTGTCTATCCTGTCCGTCGTATTTTTTTTTCTTTAAATTTTATTAAATTATTTTAAATTCTTAAATTGTTCAGATATTATTTTTTTTTTTATTTATTAGCATAAACGCCTAATATTGTGTCAAATATTTTTTTTTAGCCAATGTGCTATTTTTTTTTCAAAATTGTTCATACATTTTCTTACTTTTTTTTTGTGTATATGTAATAAACATATTTTGATGTGAACAAAAAAAATTTCTTTGTTTTTCGTTTTTTCGAGTGTATAATCAATTGTTACAGATTTAACGACTAAAAAAATCGTTAAAATATATATTTTAAATAAAAAAACTCGTTAGTCGATTATGCAAAGTAATGATCGTGGACCTGCAGTATAAACGCTACACTAAAGGCGACGAAAACTGCTGAATAAATCATATAATACCTAACGCATTACACCGGCGGATACGACATAAACGACCAAAACCAATACAAGAATTGTAAACAATAATAATATAATATGTATTATGTAGAACGTGCAAACGTGCAAACGTCAATATAGTTGAATAGTTAATACAAAATAATATTTAAAAAAATTAAAAATTGAATTTTACGTAGGTAAAATAATAGTATAATTTTTATATAATATAATAGAGCTGCATGTCGAAATAGTTTTGAACCATTAAACCCATAGGCGCGTGCGCACGGTGCAGCGAATACTGCTTTCGCTGCACCTGACAGTTTATTTTGGATTTAGTGGGTTGGTAGATATTTATTTGAAAGGTATACATAGAGTGAATAATTTTAAACACATTGAGTTTATAAACAAACTAACTCTCCGAGCGTCGCTGGGGGAGCCCCCCCAAACCCCCCGGTGTTGGCCCTGAGTGTTGTCAAAAAAAATCAAATAGCTATTTTTTGGTGTCTAGCAGGTCAGTCACCTCAGTTATCGGGGTAGGCAATCGTCGGATAGCGGACAATGTGGGATGGCCGGGTCACGGCAACAGGTATGCAATCCGACTGCGTCGAATCGCGGAAAGCGTTCATTACTGTCACCGAAAACGCAAATTTAAGTAATAAATTCCGTGAAAAAAAATTCAAAACATTTCGGGCGTCCATGCAAATTAACGACAATCCCGTCGGCCGGCATCGAAACCACGAGCCGCATGTCATCCGCGTTAACGCCTTACATACCTACCTACCTATACTGAGTTGATAACTGGAGTCAGATCTATGACTCTTAAACCGTTTCGCCGTCCCGGCGAATTACGAACGCGGTTTAGACGTCCGTCAAAGGGCGACACGACTGCGTCGGACAAAGGACGACCGGCTCTGCCGTCGAATACGCGAAATTCGCGAAAAAAAACGAACCCATCGACGCATGTATTTATGCCTGTATATAGTAATACCTACACGGCCGCGGTGATATTGGCCGTCTGTTTATGCCTTGTTTCTGCCTAATAATTTAGCGAGGAACGCGAATACGTCTTCGACGGGGAGGGCAGACGTATCGGAAAGGGCTGAAACTCGAATTTTCGAAAAAAACCGCGCGATGGCGGCGCTCTGTTTGCACGTAATCTCCGCCGCAGCGTGCCCGACAGGAAAAAAGTACGGCCGCGCGCGGCTTGTAAATTTAGCGCGGAACGCCAATAAGGTCGGAGCATGGACGCGGAAAGTCCTCGGACGGAGTAAAGACGAAAGATCTGTTTTCAATTTTCAGTGCTTAGCTATAAAAGTTTAAACATTTTATAAATTTTGAACTACAAAATAATTATTAAATTATAAATTTGATAAATTTTGTTAAAATTTGAACTTTAAATGCTTATAAAAAAGAATTGTGTTTAGGTATGGATTTTTCATATTTTTCATCTGATTTTTCAAATAATATACTTGGAGCCTTATATTACATTTTCACGCTTTTTTACCCAACAAATAAAATTTTATTAATATTTATAGAAAAAAAACTAAAAAAATTGAAAACTTACAATGTCCCTAAACAGCTCAAAAATAGACAAATTATTTTTAAATTTTTATCGTGTATAGAAAATGCTAATACAAACATTCAGTGAAATTTTCAAGTATCTAAAGTCATTCGTTTTTTAATTACAACAAAATAAGAAAATCGTTACACGAGAAATCGAGTGAATATCAAATGTTATAAAAATATGAATTTCAGACGCTCATAAAAATTTAATTTAAGTTTCATGTAGACATTTTTTTTTTTTTGATAAAGGTAGACAAACTTATGAGTAATCTTATATTACATTTTCAAATTTAGATTTAGTCAAATGAATTCAGTCATTGTTTGATGGGCACTTATAAGAAAGCTGTAAGTCATAAGTTTTCTGAGTCATGGATCCCTTTTTAGAATCTATATATATAAAAAGACTTGTCCTGGGTGATTCATCATCGCCTAGCCGGAACTGCTGAAGCTATGGATATGAAATTTTCAGTAAATGTATTTATTACTATGTATAGGCGCACTAAGAAAGGATTTTTCGAAATTCGCATTTTAAATAGCTGCTCAAACAGGGACATTGAGGTTCAAGATGGAAATTGGAAATTTTATTTTTATTTATTGTTGCCATTGGTTACACTCTACAGTAGAAATTAGTAATTATTTATTATTGGTTGCCATTGGTTATTCGGGCGGATCAGGTACAAGCTGGCATCAATTCGAATTATATTATAATATCAAAATTAACTTGGTATAACTTCGATAATTTAGAGTTAAATCCTACACTTACGTACAAACAGCACTGGGTCCGCGACCTACCACAGGTAAATTGCCTACCTGACAATAAACTGCTGCGAATCAGAATTTTTATTCCAGGAAACAGAAAGATAAGATACATTTCGAACACCATACACCGAATATTAAATAACGAATTGAACAAAGTTTGAGTCATATAGAGTTGGTACATTTAACGGGCAACGAAGTGCACGGGATCAGCTATATATATAGAGCAGATATATAGATATGTCTCGGATACTCAACACTTTATCGATAACACATTATATTATTAATTTCGATTTTAAAATAATACGGTGGCATGTGCCGTTAATAATTCTATTATAACGCTTGCCATAATCGACGACGCGCGAAGCACACAGGCTTTTCCAACAGGAGTAGTAGTGGGGGTAGGCATGCTGAGAGTTGTTAGTATAGATAAAAATGAATGGTCGTGTGTAGATTAGACCTCTGTAAAGAAGATAGGCTAATTTAAAAAGTGTTAAATTTGTTTTTTTTTTTTATTCATCGGATTTTAGAACGGTTGCGTTAGGCTTTTGTATTAATTGATTATATTAATCCTCCGTGGGTGGAATTAAGTAAAAATGACAAACTTGGTACAATTTTTATACTTTAGAGTTAAATCTTACACTTACGTACAAACAGCACGGGGTCCGCGATCTACCGCATGTAGATTGCCTACCTGATAAAATACAGCTGCGAATCAGAATTTTTATTCCTGGCAACAGAAAAGTTAGGATAAATCGTGAACACCATACACCATACACCGAATATTAAATAACGAATTGAACAAAGTTTGAGTCTTATACAATTGGTACATTTAACGGGCAACGAAGTGCCAGCGGGATCAGCTAGTAAAGAATAAAGTATGATCATAGACTATCCTCCCCCCCCCTTCCCCAACCAATAAAAAAAATAAATATATTTATGTATACATTTTATTTTTATTATTGGATCTTTTCCGTTAGACATATAAAATTAAGGTCGTTATTGAGAGAAGATATACGGCAATTACCCTTTGACCAACTTGAGGTAGTGTTGCATAGCAATAGTCGAGAGATATTTTCGATTTTTTTGTCCGAATGCAGCGCAGCGAGCGAGTGGCAACGTGGGCATCACTGACGTCCACCAAAACTTTACGGGGTGTCCCGTAAAGTAGAAAATGGTAAACGTATAACGAAACGATCCTAATTATTTTTTAATGATAACATTGAGAGTTAATACAATAATACATTATTAAATAACTATGAAATAGTAATAATCACCTTGTTTCATAGTTTATAATTATTTATGTATACACGTTTCAATGTGATATATTATTTTGCTGTTGTTTTGATTGCAATATTGGCTTTAAATCTGGGAAAATATTGGACAGAACAACTAGCATATCGTCCTTAACACGTTGACGGACAGTAACTAGACAACTACCATAGCAGTCATACTAATTGAAGTAGTAATATGACCATAAAAAATTTTCTTATACACAGTATAGGTATATCATCCTTTTGAAATAATTAAATTAGGTACTTCACTGAGTATACGATATGATGGTAAATCGTAATTTGCAGATGACACGTCTCAAGTATTTATCATTAGCGGATATATTTTATGTTATGACATTTAAACATTTAAACATGCTCTTCTTTTCCACTGTAAATAGCTAAATATACCTATTTTATTATAGTTCCACGCACTCATATGTTTCAATAGCGTCTCTGCCGAGCTACATATGTTCGGAAGACGGGTTTTTCGGCGGGTACATCACTCGCCGATGACGAGCTTTCATCGTCAATATCCCGGTCCTCAAACTTACTATAGTTAGAATTTTCCAACTTTTGCGGATATATTTTATGTTATGACATTTAAACAACTATTTTATCAGGTAGTTTGATTTTAAACACGAAATTCAAAATTGAATTATTATATCTATTAAACTGATCGGAAAATATTTTAAACGTGATTTAGGTACCAGTACGGAATGTCGATTATTGCGATAAAAGTATGGATAAAGTAATTTCCTGGGATTGTGATCCGGCGTCCAATGTCACTTACGATTGGAGTAAGATGGATAAATAGTTTCCAAAATCGTAATTTCCAAAATCATAATCGGCAGAACCTGATGTTTGTTATCCTTATGGACGTAATAATTCTCTTTTTTATATTGTATTGTTTATATTGTTTATATTGTTTATGTTATTGTTTATATTGCATTGTGTATATTGTATTATATTTTGTATTGTATCATATTTTGTATTGTATCGTATTTTGTATTGTATTATATTTTGTATTGTATGTAAATTTGTTTGTAATGTGGTAATATGGTAAAAATGCAATAAAAAACCATTTTGTTGTAAAATAGGTGTGGAGACGTGTAGCGAGTATGTACTTTTGTCATTAATAGTAGGTGTAGGTACCTACTTCACTGTGATACACGTGTAAAATTTTAATTCAGTGATTTATCAATCATTGCATAATGCAACGTTTCTCAAACTGTTGGCCGCGTTCCACTGGTGAGTCGTCAGTCAATTTTTGGTGGGTTGTGAAATATTTTTTGAATTATATGGATTTCAAGAAATTTATGTTAAATTAATATTAAATATACTTATTAAATATACTTATATTATTATAGTAATATAGTACCAAAAATTACGTGGGTAACAAATAATAATTCGTCGTTTATTTATTTATTACGACGGGTATTCAGACATAATTCAAAGATCGGTCGTTGTATTTTACTTACTATTATAAATGCGATGAAATCGATTTAGATAGGATTTATAAACGGATGCAATAACGATTCTGTAATTAAGATTTAACTGAATGGTAACTATTTGAATATTATATTGTACGTAGAGACAAAGTGTCACCCGAGCTATCACCCTGGCTACGAGTTTTTTTTCATTTTCAACCATCAAAAATATAAACAGTTTTGATCGTATTTTTATTATTTTATTATTATTACACAGATAATTGTTTAAAATAAGTATCGTTATATTTAAACTATACGCAAAAATATCTGGAATTTACTTATTTACCCAATTGCATTTTTATTTATTTGCATTATACGCCTACAATAAAACTTTCATTTAACTAACAATATTTTCTGTTTATCAAAATAATTTTGTGAACTATACCAAATTAGAACCACATTTATTTAATTCTATTTAACGAATTTCCATCAATAATATGATTTGTTTTTGTTTCCCATGAAGTGTTATGCTTTTTAGGCGTGTTTTCATCAAAGTTCTACCATCTTTAGAGATATCCAGACCATCATTTTTTAGTTAAGTTGATAATTAATTTAAACAATTATTATAAGATACATTAAACTCTATAAATTCCAAGTTTTTAATTTATCACATAATATACCCATTTTGTTATTTGAAATACCTAGTTGTATCAACAGTGGTGAAGTTAGAGTATTTTAGATCGAGTAGACGTTGAAAAACAATGGCGCTACGCCTCCCTCTATTTTATTAATTTATTTTATCTATACTGTCAAAAATATTATATTGTGCTTAAAAACTAGAAACAATATAAAATATATTTAAAATGTATATATAAAATATTTTTCAAACTTATAATACTAAAACTCACATGTGTAATTTATTATTCCATAATTTAAAATGTAATCGATTAAATCGTCTGACATAAAGACAAATTACGTAGTATAATAATACAACAAATATTGTAAAAAAAACCAACCAATATCCACGATAGTACGAAACCAAATTTGCGGCGGACGCATCAACGAAATTAAGTGACGGCAACGATTATGGAAAAATAAAAAATAAAACAAAAATATGAACGACAAACGCGTTGCATAGCTCAATGATAACCTGCACTCACTTTCAAATTTTCCAAGCAGCCGTGCCCAGTAGGCCGAGACTTTTCAGATTTATTTTAATAGTGTCTTAAGTATTTGGAACTAGACTATAGAAATTCAACAATACATTTTCTGAACTCGAGGATAGAAATAAGTTGAAATTATTCAATTATAGATAAACCGAGGCTCAGAAAATGTATCTACAATAGTTCTACTATGTTCTGTTCCATTGGTCTGTGATAACAGTTTGTGGATCTTCAATAAATGTTTTTTATGGTAAAATATTTATACCTATGTAGTTAAAAAATAAATAAACAAGCTGTATTTAAAAAAAAAGTAATGAATTTAAGAGATTATTTTGTAATTTTGCTTGTTTGATTTTGCAAAAATGTAAGGCCGCTGCTCTTTGTCCGGTCGGCGAGTGAGTGCGCGCGCGTGTGCGACTATTAAATTAATTTAACATATTTTAATATTTATATTATTTATTGATAATAATTAATAAATAGGTACTATAATTAATGTTATAATATATATTATAATTAATACTTTGATATTATCATGTCTATGGACTATGGTATATTGGTATACACTTCACACAATTGTAAGTGTGACACAAATACTATAGATTATTTACCTATATAATCAATATTATTTGCTTTACAGCCTGTATACAGTAATACTCACTGCAGGGGCTAAAATACTGTGCCCCCCAACACACTATTTGTGTCCCCTGAAAATTGAAGTGTGTCCCCTGAATGACAAATGTGTGTCCCAAGTTTTATAACGTTATTTTAGTTTTGTAGAAATAACAAACATTAATCATTTACTATATTCTTAACTTAATATTATATAGTTACCTATTATGTTAACTTAATTTTAGTACTTATTTTAGGTCTATACCATGGACAATAGTTTTTTATAAAAAAAAAGAAGAAAATATGATAATGGGTCAATACAAAGTAGGTATACTTACATAAAATAGTTAAATTATTCTATGCTGTCTTCCCCGTCACTTGTATCCTAAATAATTATTTATATACATACATTAATTATAATATTCAAACATTTATAACCGATTTTAGTGCATTAACATGAAGTGAAAACGTGAAGTAAATTCATCTCAAAACTACACAACTCCATATCTTCCAAGTTTTTTTCCAGAATTTTATTACAATGAAAAGTTGATGAATTTGCTTATAGAATAGAATTTAGAATCAGTATTCAGTATACACATCTTACGTAGGTAAAATTTAAAAATAAATGTAATACATGTTAATCTAAATGTTTCACTTTAATATTTTTAGGTACACAAATTGACACTAAGTATACACTGAATAAGGAACCTCTAATATTGAACAAGATACCTATTATTCAAAACATTCCTGGTCAAACGATAATATTTCAAAAAAACACTATTTCAATAATCCTAATATGAGTAATGAGATTACTTTACAAACAGTAATGTTTTAATCAAAAGTTGTAGAAATATGTTAGTAGAGATATTATTTGTGTATAATCAAAAATGGCTTTGCAATGACAGTTTTATAGTATTCTATAGCCAATGCAATTGATAGAACATTTCTTCCTGAAATCAAGGTGATATAAGTCTTTAAAGTTCTTTATTAGTTCCCTAATAATATATCTATTAAATAAATAAATTTATATTGTGATTTATTATAGGATATACATTTTGTTAAGAGGATGTCAGCGCACTATTTGTTTTCTCTCTCTGGTCCACGCGCAACATGTACAAATCGCATTAACGCAGAATCATTTTTCTATGTTTTTAAGTAATCTTAGAGTAAAATCATCTATTATAAAAAAGATAGAGAATAATATTTTCGAGGGAATGACTTATCGATTTTATATTTTATTGTTATTTGACTTTGTATTTGACTTTCAAAATAAACAAAAAATGTTGTAAATTTAAATTATGTTTAAATTGTTTTGGTACAATATTTCGACAAATCGATATGTTATTCTCTTAAAAATATTATTCTCTATCTTTTTTGTTATAGGTAATTTTACTCTAAGATTATCTAAAAACATAGAAAAAATGATTTTTCGTAAATGCGTTTTGTCTATGTTGCGCGTGGGCCAAAGAGAGAAAACAAATACTGCGCTGACATCCCCTCAAAGATATCACGAATTCCCCAAAAGGTAAATTGCATTCAAAGTATTTTATCACCATTTGAACGATGAAACAAAGTGGATTATTATCAAAAATTCTCAAAGAAATATCTTCAAAACTTACATGTCACAATATGGATAAAAACTAGATTTACTTGGTAATATATAATTTTAACCCCAACTCCCTCGATCATCCCCGGTTTTAGACACATATTTGGTGTTCAGACCAGGGTTTTTATGTTTAAAACATAAACATCTACAAAAAAACATATTGATCATAATATCATTTTTCTTTTTTTAACAGACCACAGGTATTGAAATTATATCAGAAGGCATAAGGATATTAGCAGATAAAGGTTATTCATACATTCATATTTCGCTGTTAGACACGTTGCTCCAGAGTTATGGGCATAATTTCCAACACCTGGAGGATTTGTTGTCCAACAACTACAATTGTATTGAGTGGCATGTGGATGGCTTTTATGAAACTTCCTCAACAGCTCTACGGAGAACAAACACATTATGAATGAAACACTGAATGATCTATTTTTAAATTAAATGACACTACAAAATGTAATGAATGATTTTTACAAACTTAAGTTCAGTAAAAGGAATATATCGAAAATACAAACAAAAAAATATGTTATTAATTTACTTAATGGCAGAAAATTAAACTGTTTGAGCTGAAACTACCAATGCAAGTTGTCAATCTTATATTATAACATTAAGAGTCCTCTTAACTACTAAACTATTATTTACATTATCTTAACTAATTAATTACATTTCTTTAGGTGCCAGAAACTACAACGAAAAAAGTTTATGTCAAAAGGTCAAAATTAATTTTACAACAAATGGCTGTTATGCAATTTTACCTATTGAGGAAACTATAGAACAAAATTGATTACGGATAAATTATTATTATATTTAGCCCTTGACTTAAAAAATAATATTGATGTTGTAATTAACCATCAAATATTTTATGAGGCAATTAAACTCAAACCACAAGATTATGTAGATCCAAAGTAAACAGTTATAATATAAAAAAAAAAAAAATAATAATATAAAATATGTTTTTTTTCAGATTACAAGATAATAGGGTAGGAAATTTAGTCCGGGGTTCAGTGCGTTAGTACATAAAAATTATTAAATTATTCCTGATAGTGTAAGTATAAAATAGTAATACAAAATAATTACATACAAGACACAGTAGTTAACTATTTACAAATGTTCTGATTACAGGTATACAAACAACATTATCAGACATACAAAAAGTATAATATTGGAAAAAAAATTAATTGGCAATTCAAGTAGACTTGATGTCAAACATTAATAAAGAAAATGTGGTATATACATGGCATAAAGTGTACACTCAAACCAACAATTTAACTAACCACAACATTTACAGAACAGAAAAAATTATATCAACAACAGAAATTAAAATAGATGAAACAGTGTGCTAACTAAAAAAATATTTACGATGGATGAGGCGATAAAACTATATTAGGCATTCAATTTCAAACAAATACTCCATACCTCCAGGACAAAATTTTAGACACACTACAAAATTACAAAATTTTCCTGGATAATTTAAAAAATCTTTTTGACAACAATACACTCGAAGCTTTGGCAAATATTAGAACAAACTCCCAGCCAACCTCAAAGACTGAAGTTAAAAGTTTTTACAGCAGATAACATTATATTTACAAACCTATTTTATGCATATTACTTACACCTATTTAACTTTTAATTTAATGCAGTGCAGAAACTCAGTTACTCCTTACAAAAGTGATGTACAGACATGGAATAGTCTTGTGATGAAGTTTTCTTGTCAAGAAGCATGCAGTTTGCATCTGAATGTGGCAACAGAAAATGTCAATATATGAAAATTAATTAAAATTTATAAAATTCAATATTTAATAACTGTCAATTTTTTTATTATTATAATAAATATATAACAAAATATTATATAATATAATAATATATAATATGGCAATATATGAATCAATTAATTAATAACATATTATATTAACTGTAAAAAAAAAATTCTTCAGAAACTTTTAAAAGCCATATTGGACGTTATTACGGGGCAGTAGTACATGGCAGTATAGTTCAAACTAAATAATCAATAGCATAAAATAATGACCACCTACAGCCCTATGGTTTTGGGTGATCCTGAAAAAAAACACGTATGTCTAGTTAAGAATTGAGAATCTAACGCAAATAATTTTAAAATGGTCTTAATATCTTAAGTCAAGTTTAGTAATAATTTTAAATGCATGCCCTTGAAGCGTAAGTCATATTATAAAATAAAAATCCAACTATCTAACTATAAGTCACTTAAAAACCAAGAAGAATTGATTTTAAATTTCTATATACAATTTAACATATAGGTAAGTAGGTACATAAATAATGATACCTATACCTACTTGGTTATTTTTTTATTAGTGGATTGCGGACTACATGTGTGTGTATATATATATATAATTTGTACTTGCGAGTAAATATAATATCTGCATACAAATTATATTTTTAGATTCTTAGCAGAGCGAGGATGCTATAGAGGTTTTTCAATTGTGTTTGAATATTTATTTATTTTTTTTTTATCCTGTACAAACATTTTTACCAGAAAGAGAGTGCTTCAATTCAAAATATTATAGGATCCTATCTTTTAGAAAATTGGATAAAGATGGTACTTTAGAAATGCCATTTTCTAGATAATTTAATTTAATGCCACGGGAAACACCACCAACAAATTTCGAAAAACCACTAAAAACTGGATTTTAATTTCTAACGCTTTGTTTATCAATGATCACCATTAAAACGAATAAAAATTGTGATGAATTAATGTTTTTTACAATATAAAATGTTCAGACTGACAAACCGTCTCCACTCAGAATCGTTTTTCGTATACAATGATATTATAATATCATTGAATTCAAATTTAATATAATCTATTATAACGCCACTTACTTGTAACCTTCTGTACAGCAGAGCGACATCCACTTACCCGCTTTTTATTTTAATAAGGTATAACTACTTTTTTGTGGCATAAATAGAGTTTAGCTGCCAAGCGATTTTTCAACATTTTTTTGACAAATCTTCCTATGTATTTTAATGAGTTAAGAACAATGGTGCAATCGAAATTTTCGGTCAGATTTAGTTTAAAATGTATAGTTTCCGTATTCCCATTGGCTGTTTTCAAATTAAATCACTTTATTACCCAACAATTAAATAAAAAGTACCTACCTACCTAAGCATATGATATTATGTAATTTCCGATTCGACCAATATGTTAAGAATGTAGCTACTTAAAAACTCAAATTTTGAAAAAAGTCGTTTAGAAACTAAACTGCATTTGTTCCAATATTTCATATTTTTATCCATTACCTAGTTAACTCTTAAATTGTTAGGAAAGCCAGTGTTAAATAAACAAATTATAGTTTAAAAAAAAAAGTAGATATAGGTAAGCAAAATTAAAATTAACTCTATATTCCTTATTTACTGGAACGATTACATTTTCGAATTAATACCAAATCCACCAGAAATCAAAAAATTTTTTTAGTCAATAATGTTTCTAAAACATACTTAAAATCATCACCTACGAATATACCGATGTCTATAGAAAACACTATGGATATTGATTTTAGTTAATAATTAATTATTATGGCTGTAAAATTATGTACTTCATAATATTTTTTTTGTTACCTATACAATTGAATGTGAGTTTTATATTATTCGTACTGAATTCTATTGTATCCGAGTCATTACACAATTTTGTATACCAATATTGTGTTTTGTAAATGGAGTTTTTTCCGTCAAGAAACATAATAATAATAATAAAAACACCTTTCTATTGATTCATAGTTGAAGATGTTGAACTTAAATATTTTTTGTAATTATTAATATAATTTTCCGACTAAGAGAATAACTACTCTGCAAGTCGACCAGAGAATCAACCGCTATATAATACCGAAATATACCAATTTTATACCTCCCTACCTATAATACTAGACCTATTACTCGATATTAGTGATAAACTTATAATTTTTTAAATACAACTCAACCAGTGGCGCATCGAGGATTTGTTTTCGAGGGGTTGTGTTACTTATATACACCATAATGAATTTGGGGTGTATATGGTGTCTCAATCGTAATTCGTAGGTAATCATTAGATTATAGAAATCGGATGAGCTAAAATCGATGGATATTGCAACTGGTGCATGTAAACTCCGCCACTTTTTTCAGTGTTAACTCCACCAAGAAAATAAAACAGATAAAATTGAATTCATTACACTTCATGTAAACAGCGAAAAAAAATCAAGTAACAGAATACACAGTATACAATTAATATAATATACAGATTATTATTAAACAAAAAACCATAGTTTTGTAATAATAATTGTCCTTATAAGTATATGCCAAAAAATATATAAAATATAAAAATAATGATAGACAATAAATTATTGTAATAAGTAATAACTAGGGCTATATTTGATTTTACATATTTTTACATATTTTGTCATAAATACATGTTTTTACATATTTCACAAATATTACATTTTTTTCTCACATATTTAGACAATTACACTGTTTTAATGTCTTTTCGTCAGAGTTCAGAATGATTGAAAGGTTATCACGGCTATATATTATATTATTATATCGACGATCTTTTGAATTCGAAAAATTTAAAGTGCATGTTATTATTATAACTGTAATCAGGTTAACTAGATAACTAAATAAATAAACATTTTTTATTACATTTTATTTTATTACCTATTTATATTATTATAAACATTTTATGACAATATCGGCGATCTTTTGGATTCGAAAATTTAAAAATAAATGCGTTATTAATTGTAACCAATATAATTAGATAAATATAAATTTTTTATTACAATTTATTATATTATTGATTATTATTATTATTTACCTTCAGATCGTCCATTTTTGCGACTTGTGTGCTGACGACTCGTCGTCGCGTGTCTGGATAGTTGGTGGTGCGTGACAAATACCTATAAACGGCAGAAGCGGTGTCGGTGTCGGAATGGGGAATGGCGAAGAGGCGTCGTTCTCCGCGGCACAGACAATAGTATAATATTATACTTGGTGGTGCGCATAAAAAATGGTGTAAATGGTGCGAATGGTGTAAATGACACAGCGATTATACTATATAAGATAATATTATATACTGCGAGCGAGTGACCGCGGGAGACGTCGACGCGGGTTGTACCGTAGACAAAGAAAATACGCGTGCGAGTGCTTCGACGGCATCGCGGTGTACAATTATTATTATTGTAATAAACAATTTAAAATAATATATTATAATTTTATTATCTCGATTATTATCTATTATAGGCGCTGCTCTTTGTCCGGTCGGCGAGTGAGTGAGAGCGCGCACATGTGCGAGTATTAAATTAATTTAACAAATTTTAATATTTATCAGAATCTTTTTTCGTATGCATTATGCCAGTGGTTCTCAATCTTTTTTGTACCGCGACCCAAATTTCCCCCGAAAAATCATTCACGACCCTCGTGGTTCAACTTTTCAAAAAGTATTTATTGTTTATTACTTTTATTGGGTATTTATTATTTCATAGGTTTATAAATTATAATCAATATATTTTTACAAAATAATGTACTTTTAATAATGAGGCGTAATATACCCGTCGTAATAAATAAATAAACGACGAATTATTATTTGTTACCCACGTAATTTTTGGTACTATATTACTATAATAATATAAGTATATTTAATAAGTATACTTAATATTAATTTAACATAAATTTCTTGAAATCCATATAATTCAAAAAATATTTCACAACCCACCAAAAATTGACTGACGACCCACCAGTGGGACGCGACCAACAGTTTGAGAAACGTTGCATTATGCAATGATTGATAAATCACTGAATTCAAATTTTACACGTGTATCACAGTGAAGTAGGTACCTACACCTACTATTAATGACAAAAGTACGTACACGTTACACGTCTCCACACCTATTTTACAACAGAATGGGTTTTTATTGCATTTTTACCATATTGCCACATTAGAAAAAAATGTACATGTTTTTTTTTTTTAACAAATTCAATATATTTTTATACAATTAATGTAACAATATAATACAAATTTTAATACGATACAAAATATAATACAATACAAAATACGATACAATACAAAATATGATACAATACAAAATATAATACAATATACAAAATGCAATATAAACAATATAAATAAAACAATATAAAAAAGAGAATTATTACGTCCATAAGGATAACAAACATCAGGTTCTGCCGATTACGATTTTGGAAATTACGATTTTGGAAATTATTTATCCATCTTACTCCAATCGTAAGAGACATTGGACGCCGGATCACAATCCCAGGAAATTACTTTATCCATACTTTTATCGCAATAATCGACATTCCGTACTGGTACCTAAATCACGTTTAAAATATTTTCCGATCAGTTTAATAGATATAATAATTCAATTTTGAATTTCGTGTTTAAAATCAAACTACCTGATAAAATAGGTATATTATGTTTAAGTTGTTTAAATGTCATAACATAAAATATATCCGCAAAAAGTTGGAAAATCTATAGTAAGTTTGAGGACCGGGATATTGATGATGAAAGCTCGTCATCGGCGAGTGATGTACCCGCCGAAAAACCCGTCTTCCGAACATGTAGCTCGGCAGAGACGCTATTGAAACATATGAGTGCGTGGAACTATAATAAAATAGGTATATTTAGCAATTTACAGTGGAAAAGAAGAGCTAATAATTCAATTTTGAATTTCGTGTTTAAAATCAAACTACCTGATAAAATAGGTATATTATGTTTAAATGTTTAAATGTCATAACATAAAATATATCCGCTAATGATAAATACTTGAGACGTGTCATCTGCAAATTACGATTTACCATCATATCGTATGCTCAGTGAAGTACCTAATTTAATTATTTCAAAAGGATGATATACCTATACTGTGTATAAGAAAATTTTTTATGGTCATATTACTACTTCAATTAGTATGACTGCTATGGTAGTTGTCTAGTTACTGTCCGTCCACGTGTTAAGGACGATATGCTAGTTATTCTGTCCAATATTTTCCCAGATTTAAAGGCAATATTGCAATCAAAACAACAGCAAAATAATATGTCACATTGAAACGTGTACCTATACATAAATAATTATAAACTATGAAACAAGGTGATTATTACTATTTCATAATTATTTAATAATGTATTATTGTATTAACTCTCAATGTTATCATTAAAAAATAATTAGGATCGTTTCGTTATACGTTTACCATTTTCTACTTTACGGGACACCCCGTAAAGTTTTGGTGGACGTCAGTGATGCCCACGTTGCCACTCGCTCGCTGCGCTGCATTCGGACAAAAAAAATCGAAAATATCCCTCGACTTGCTATGCAACACCACCTCAAGTTGGTCAAAGGGTAACTGCCGTATATCTTCTCTCAATAACGACCTTGATTTTATATGTCTAACGGAAAAGATCCAATAATAAAAATAAAATGTATACATAAATATATTTATTTTTTTTTATTGGTTGGGAAAGGGGGGGGGAGGATGGTCTCTAGTATGAAGGTTTATTCTACAAAGGGGTCCATGACTCAGAAAACTTATGACTTACAGCTTTCTTATAAGTGCCCATCAAACAATGACTGAATTCATTTGACTTTGCATCCGGTGTAGGGGAACGTGAGGATGTTGAAACTCATTAACAGTTTTAAAATACCTGCAGAATTAAGCAATATTAGATTCTGAGCGAAGTGATGAATGTATTGATTTTACAATGATGTGTGTATTTTTATTTTTTTTTTGTACATTAAATTTTGACTGAATGTTTATATTAGCATTTTCTATACACCATTACATTTTCCAAATATTTTGACTTATTTTGAGCTGTTTACGGACATTTTCAGTTTCCATATTTTTAAGTTTTTTTTTCTATAAATTATTTCTATAAAATAATTAAAAATCCTTTGTCACAGTTTTTATTTATAAGCATTTAAAGTTCAAATTTTGACAAAATACGGTAAAATCACAAAAATTAGCAAATTAATTTGAGTTGAGAATTCATAAAAATTTTTCTTTTTAAATCTAAGATTTGAAAATGTAATATAAGTTTACTCATAAGTTTGTCTACCTTCATCAAAAAAAAAGAATGTTTGTATTATCATTTTCTATACACGATAAAAATTTAAAAATAATTTGTCTCTTTTTGAGCTGTTCACGGACATTGTTAGTTTTCAATTTTTTTAGTTTTTTTTTCTATAAATATTAATAAAATTTTATTTGTTGGGTAAAAAAGCGTGAAAATGTAATATAAGGCTCAAAGTATATTATTTGAAAAATCAGATGAAAAATATGAAAAATCCATACCTAAACACAATTTTTTTTATAAGCATTTAAAGTTCAAATGTTGACAAAATTTATCAAATTTATAATTTAATAATTATTTTGTAGTTCAAAATTTATGAAATGTTCAACTTTTATAGCTAAGCATTGAAAATTGAAAACAGATCTTTCGTCTTTATTCCGTCCGAGGACTTTCCGCGTCCATGCTCGGACCTTATTGGCGTTCCGCGCTAAATTTACAAGCCGCGCGCGGCCGTACTTTTTTCCTGTCGGGCACGCTGCGGCGGAGATTACGTGCGAACCGAGCGCTGCCATCGCGCGGTTTTTTTTCGAAAATTCGAGCCCTTTTCAATACGTCTGCCCTCCCCGTTAGGTTAGGTTAGGTTAGGTTTTTACGAACCACGTTCGTAATTCGCCGGGACGGCGAAACGATTTAAGAGTCATAGATCTGACTCTAGTTATCAACTCAGTATAGGTAGGTAGGTAGGTAAGGCGTTGACGCGGATGACATGCGGCTCGTGGTTTCGATGCCGGCCGACGGGATTGTCGTTAATTTGCGGCGGTCGTGTAAAACCGAATTTTTTTTTCGTGTTTTAGTATTTTCATTATTTACCTTTTGCTATCACTTCTGCCGTCTATTTAACGAAAATTTGAGTTTCACCACCATTACGGATTTCGTACGACCCCGTTCGGATTGTATTCGCGTTCCCTGCCAAATTTATAGGCTGCGCGCGGCCGTACATTGACATCGACGAGTCTCAGGCCGATTGACATCGAGGAGATTGCCTTTGTAGTGTCACTATTACTATATACAGGCTTGAGTATATGCGCTCGAAATTTTATGAATTTTTTTCACGTAATTTATTACTTAATTTTGGGTTTTCAGTGACAGTAATGAACGCTGTCCGCGATTCGACGCAGTCAGATTGCATACCTGACAACGTGGCCTGGCCGTCGCACATTGTTCGCTATCTGACGAAGTCGGATTGCCTATCCGAATAACTGAGGTGACTGACCTGCTGGACACCCAAAAAATACGGTGGCTATATGATTTGCATGGACGCCCGAAATGTTTTACATTTTTTTTTCACGTAATTTATTACTTAATATGCGTTTTCTGCAGCAGTAATGACCATTGTATACCTGTTGCCGTGTCATAGAAGTCAGACGTTGTCCTCTATCCGACGAAGTAGGCCCTTATTACTTCGGCAAACTTCATTCGAGGTGACTGACCTGCTAGGCAACCAAAAATATATTGCGGCTGTATAATTTGCATGGACGCCCGAAATGTTTTGAATTTTTTTTCACGGAATTTATTACTTAAATTTGCGTTTTCGGTGACAGTAATGAACGCTTTCCGCTATTCGACGCAGTCGGATTGCATACCTGTTGCCGTGACCCGGCCATCCCACATTGTCCGCTATCCGACGATTGCCTACCCCGATAACTGAGGTGACTGACCTGCTAGACACGAAAAAATAGCTATTTGATTTTTTTCGACAACACTCAGGGCCAACACCGGGGGGTTGGGGGGGGTCTCCCCCAGCGACGCTCGGAGAGTTAGTTTGTTTATAAACTCAATGTGTTTAAAATTATTCACTCTTTGTATACCTTTCAAATAAATATCTACCAGCCCACTAAATCCAAAATAAATTGTCAGGTGCAGCGAAAGCAGTATTCGCTGCACCGTGCGCACGCGCCTATGGGTTTAATGGTTCAAAACTATTTCGACATGCAGCTCTATTATATTATATAAAAATTATACTATTATTTTACCTACGTAAAATTCAATTTTAAATTTTTTTAAATATTATTTTGTATTAACTATTCGACTATATTGACGTTTGCACGTTCTACATAATACATATTATATTATTATTATTTACAATTCTTGTATTGGTTTTGGTCGTTTATGTCGTATCCGCCGGTGTAATGCGTTAGGTATTATATGATTTATTCAGCAGTTTTCGTCGCCTTTAGTGTAGCGTTTATACTGCATGTCCACGATCATTACTTTGCATAATCGACTAACGAGTTTTTTTATTTAAAATATATATTTTAACGATTTTTTTAGTCGTTAAATCTGTAACAATTGATTATACACTCAAAAAAACGAAAAACAAAGAAATTTTTTTTGTTCACATCAAAATATGTTTATTACATATACACAAAAAAAAAGTAAGAAAATGTATGAACAATTTTGAAAAAAAAATAGCACATTGGCTAAAAAAAAATATTTGACACAATATTATGCGTTTATGCTAATAAATAAAAAAAAAAATAATATCTGAACAATTTAAGAATTTAAAATAATTTAATAAAATTTAATGAAAAAAAAATACGACGGACAGGATAGACACAATAAACAAGGGGGGGAGAATGCGAGATGGCGATTGGTGCTGAAATGCAGTGTTGATGGCCACTGGTCACCTCTGCACGTTCTCCGACCTGTCCCGCGGGTTGACGAGTTTCGCTGGCGCGTTTGCTCGGCCGCTTGACGACCTTGCCCAGCCGGCGAGGCCAGACCGAGACAGCCATGGGAGCGACTACGGTTGACGGAGACGGACGGCGGCTAAAGCGCGATGTCGCGCGCGTCGACGGTCAACGGCGTGACGACTCGGCCGACGGACGGCGAAGACCAAGACGCGGAACGAGCGAAGTAAGATTTTGTGCTGCGGAACCGGCGGGGACGAGCGAAAATGCCGATGTGGGATTACCACTGGGCGAAAATGCGAAAGTCAGCGGACCACAGCGTGATCCTTGACTCTCGGTAATTTTCGCCCTGGCGTTGTCCCTTCGGCCGCGTCTTCGTTCCGCATCCGCGGTGAAGTCGCGCATCGCCAGACCCTGTGAAACAGTAAGTTTCCGCGAGTCCAGCTACGCTGACGTCCCCGTGTTCCTAGCACGCAAATCTCCATACCACTCACCCCGTGCCGAAGTCTCCGCCACTGCCGTAGTACCGAGTCGTCATCGCCGTCGTACCGAGCCGGTGTACCGTCGGGCGGAATCGTTGCCCGCGCCGGTACCTCTACTATATAGCCGCCGTGTCGTCGCCGTCTTCCGTCACTGCCGCTCCGCGTGACCGTAACTGCAGCCGGGCGCTCGCCGAGCCGCCAGAGGGTCCCGCGCGTCAACGACGACCGAGTGCGCTACGCCATCGAAACCCGTCGCGCCGCGGGTGGTCGAAGTACGTGCGCGGGTGACTTACCGCCGCGCACCGTCCCGCGTCCGTGCTCTTTCTCGCATCCTCCCCTCCATTCCGTCGCCGTCATCCTGTCCGTCGTCTTCAGCCCAGGGGCGAGCTGCGGACGGCTTCTCATCGGCGCCAGCACAGACCGCGGAAAAAGCGTCTGACGCCTTTCCACCTCGTACGACGAAGTGGATCACATTTTCCGGGTGTGCTGCCGCCGGGTATCCAGCCGTCCGTACAACTCACCAAAGCTATTCCTCACAGCTATACCCCTGGCCGGCTCGATGTTCTCATCATCCAACACGTCGTCGAGCGGTCCGCCCTCGGGAGTCGGAGTGGGATCGACAGGCCCCGACTCCGAGGACGGTGCGTCCCCACACGACGACGACGCACAAATGTTCGCCTGCAAAACGGAATGGTCGTCTTCTGCTTCCGAAATTTTCGAAACACCTCGACGTTTTCGTCACACTCCTTCCCATCTGCGCCTCCAAGAATCGGATTTTGTCCATCCGACTCCGGGGTCTGATCGTCGCCTCTTGCAGTAGTGCGACCGAATCAATGGCAGACAGAAGAAAAGTCACTAGACGCACGAGGTATTCGTCGCTTTCGTCAGCGTAAGTGGCTTCCATTTTGTTTACTGCGATGTCTTCTAAGGTTTCGAGTAATATGACGTTTGCCGCGTAGCGTGCGATGTTGTAATAGTTGCCATATTTTATTTTTCGGGTGAAGATAATTTCTACGTGCACGTTCGGATTATTGAGAATTGGTATTGAGCTAAATACAATTAATATTTTAACGCAGAGACCGATCTCCGAGAAAATCTCCTAGACGACGTGTATTACCTACTAGCCAGCTAAATTTTTAACTTTTTTGTATTAAATTTTCAGGTTTTTGACCGTACATCTCCTGTATAATATAATTAGTAATTAATAATTATACAATATATTATGTAAGTTGTAAATATAGGTATTATATTATTAATTATTTAATTTTAACATTTAATATTGGTCATAGGTATTAAATGTTTTGACTCGATTAAGAGCTGAGACGGTCTGTCGGCCTATTATATTTTATATTAAGAGAATGTCAGCACAGCTATATTTCGGTATAAAAATATGTTTTCGAAAAAAAAATTTTATGCCGAAAGTAATATACTTAGCGTAGTACAATCTATTATCAAAATTTAAGTACACAACATTATCTAGCGAATGACATATCCATTTGGCTTTTTATAAGTTTTTAACAAAAATACGATATTTTTATGTTGTCAAAAATTTTAATTTTTTAGTCTTAAATACCTATCGTTTCAGTTGTTTAATCTACAAACGGATATGTCATGCCCTAGATAATGTTGTGTTCTTCAATTTCGATGATTTGATATTTTTCTCTAAAATCACTCTAAACCTTTGTATTTGTCATGTTTCGTAGGCATGTTTTTTGTTGTCAAATTTAATTTTTCATCCGTAATGTGCTGCCACCTAAGGACGGCGACGACGTCTACGGTTCCTTCTCCCACCACTACTACAAACGGCGTATTATTTAAACTAATCAGATTTCTAGGAATAAATCTCCATTACGATATTACCTCGTTATTATGAAATAGTCATAATAATTATTATTGTGATGTTTCCAGTAATTATATTATATAAAACGGATCACTACCTTTTTTTCCATAATAATTTGTTCCAATATTAATATCACACTTTTGAGGACTTTTGTTCCACAAAATATTTGTTCTAGGTACTCATAAAGGCCTCATATATAGACCCATAAAGGTTTAAGGTTCTACTAGATCCAGTTGATCAAGATCTATCTAAAGAACTTTCTTTATAGACGTCCTTGCTAGAACAGTACATGTTTATCTTATTAATTCATTTTTTTTATAAACCATTGTTCATTTTACATTTTGAAAATACAAATTATTGGTTCTTAAAGGACTCGCAACACAATTTTTTTTTATTTTAGTTTATTGGTGAATTAAGTCCAAATAATGAAAAAATGTTTGGTAAAAAACCGAAGTTTAAAAAATTATTATTCAACGAGATAATGAAAGTCGATTAAAAGCCACGTGCCATCATAAATCATTCAAGCAAACTCGTTTTTCGTGTTGTGATGTCCTTTAAGTAAAGGGAGTTTATTTCAGCACAGTTTACGACTAACATCGCATAAATATCAAACTTTTGAAAATATAGGGAGTGTTATAAACTAGCAATTGGGTTAATTGCTTAGCTTATAAGTTGCAGGTAGCAAGACCATTGGTAGAGGATTTCTTAACCTTAACCTAACCTAACCAAAACATAGGTATGTCCACGATGTAGAGAAGAGATGGTGATAAACTGATAACACTCGGCTTGGCCAGGAGAAAAAAAGTGGCTTAGTTTTCGACGGCAAATTTGTAGTTTAAATAATATCTACTGGGAGCACCACAAGCTTCAAAGGCCGGGTGTTTGAATAATTGCATTAGACGCTATATATTTTAGACACATGAGTATTGTGTTTTATTGCATTGAATCAAAAATATTAAATATTATAAATATTGTATTTATGATGGAAAATACCTTTGTGTACCTACGTTTATTTATTGGTATTTCAATAAGATAATTTTAACGTATGGTATGCATATTGCAAATCATTTATTGCCTTATGATGTACTTTATTAAACTGCCTAGAAGTTTACAATTAAAAATTATATCAAAATTGCAGATAACAGAATACAGGCCATTACAAATTTAATAATTTCTATATATTATAAGTAACTCAAATCTATTTATATATACCTACTTCATTATATTTACTTTTGATTCAATATTTACCTAATATTGGTATTTGGTACCTTCTGTTAAAAATATTTAAATATATCTAAAACACTATTACATTCATAGTAATAGGTAATGTGCCTAAGTATAATACATAAAATAGTATACATATACGTAAGTAGTTATCACATAATATTAAAGAAGTAGTTACAATTTGGACTGTTTTGACAAATTTTTTTGTTTTCTCAGGGTTTAAAGTGGGAAAAAATTCCAGAGGGGACTAATGTCTCCATATAGTATTAACTTTTAAGCGTTCAATTTATAATTTTATGTATGATGCCTAATAAATAAAATCCTAATTTGTTAAACGCATTTTAACCGTCATCAGAGGTAGGGTTTACTGAGTCCTCCTGCACCCCCCCCCCCCCCCCACTTTAACCCCTAAGTGTTCTATGTTGTGACTTATAGATAATATCCTGATTTGGGTAGTATTTTTTACAAATTAAGTTAATTTAAATAGTAATCTAGATTTACTAAAATGAACAAATGTGTTATTTAAATAAAATTATAATTATATCCCAATCAGATTATAAAAACATAAAACTTAAAATTAAATATGTTATAGCCTATAGGAATATTGTAATAAAGATAAATTAATATATAATACATTTTTACAAAAGGTTAAAATTCGATTTACTTAATATGTACCTAATAGTTATTTATTAATTATAGTTTATCTTACATCAAGATAAAAGTTATAAAAATATTGTTTATTACCTAATAATTATCATATTAAATTATAATATTTAAGTTTAAAGTATGAGTATCCGTATCTTGAAAATTACTTAAAATGATTTTATGTACAAATAATAATAATAGGTACTCTATATAATTATTATATTATTATGGAGTAATGCTATTTAGTAATTACCTACTTAAAATTTATAAAAAATCATGTAAATATTTTTTTTGTCTTTAATATAGTCACAGTATCTTTGGAGCTCTAAACAATGAAATATTTTTTCCTTCACTTACGCTAGCGTATCTTGTCTTACAGCCTGGTACATAGCATTTATTTAGCATTTTTAATTATTTAATTTACCTATTAAACTTTTAAAATAATATTTTAAAACTTAATATAATATTTATTGTTCGGTAACTAAACATTCAATAGTAGACATTTAAATGGACAGTCATAGTTCATACAATAATTCTAATACATTTTGAACAATATTGGGAAGGGATTTATATTTTAAATACTATTTGTTATGACTGAAGTCTACCTCTATATGTTTATTTTATTGAATTCGTGAATATATTTATACAATACATTAGTTTGGTCTATATTTAATGCACCATAATAGCAAATTATTAATATAACCGGCCTTTGAGTAATGTGGCGGTGCCTAGCGGTATTCATGTTAATTTTTGCCGTTAAAAATTGTGCCACTTTTTCGCGGAGTATTATAACCTTCTCTTCTCTACATCGTGGGTATGTCTATTTCAAGTAGCTATTAATTATAATTATTCTACAACCGGGGACTGGAAAAACGACGACGACGTTTGTATTATTCGATCTCGCGTATTTTATAAAATTCGAGCTAGTAATTAAAATATGCGTCTATGTGTGGATAGCACATTTTTCGTGAAATCAAATATTTATTTTAAGTCTAAAAATTAAAATTAATCGCCAAAATAAAATAAAACAAACTTACTTAAATATCGACTCTTTCGGTGGAATCCATGACGTGTGCTCTTAGAAAACTATGTGGAAACGCTCCAGATACAGAACTGGAAATATTGTGATTTAAGAATAATAAAACCATACGGAACGCAGTATGTATTTGTTCATGTCTGCTTTGCTTATTGACATTTTAGAATTTTTAATCTACTGTGTTCTTCTTCAACGATTTTAGAAAATGCCATAGAATATAAACGATGGATATTATATTACGCCAATATGATGAGTCCACAGATATAATATAATACAACTTTTTATATCAGAGAGTTCCGTGTTTAGGAACCATTTGTTCATTAAAATGTTATATACCACTATAACCAAAATAGTTAATAATTTTAAATTTAAATTATAATTGTATAAGAAAAACGATTATGAGCGAAAACGATCAGTCAGCCTATGATATAACAAAGTATATTTGACGATATTATTGTGAACAAAGTAATTTATATATAAATTGAACATTTTATAAATTTTTAACTAAAAAATAATTATTAAATTTTAAATTTGATAAATTAAGTTGAAAATTAAACTTTAAATGATAATAAAAAAATTGTGCCTATGTATTTTTTAACTGCTATTGTAACAATATATCAGGAGCCTTGCATTAAATTTTCACGTTTTTTTACCAAACAAATAAAATTTTATTGATATTTATAGAAAAAAAATCTAAAAAAATTAAAATTTACAATGGTCTGTAAAAAGCTCAAAAAGAGTCAAATTATTTTCAAAATTGTATGATGTATAGAAAATTCTAATATAAACATTAAGAGAAATTTTCAAGTATCTACAGTCATTCGTTTTTTAATTACAACAAAATAAGAAAATCGTTACATGAGAATCGAGTGAATATCAAATGTTGTAAAAATATAAATTTCAAACGCTCATAAAAGTTTAATTTGACTTTCTTCTAGACATTTTTTTTTTTTATAAAGGTAGACAAACTTATAAGAAATCTTGTATTATATTTTCAAATCTTAGATTTAAAAAGATAAAATTTTTATGAATTTCTAACTCAAATTAATTTGCAAATTTTCGTAATTTTTACGTATTTTGTCAATATTTGAACTTTAAATGCTTATAAAAAAAAATTGTGACTATGGATTTTTAATTTTATCCGTTTTTGAAACAATATACTAGGAGTCTCCTATTAAATTTTCAAGCTTTTTAACCAACAAATAAAATTTTATTGATATTTATATAAGAAAAACTAAAAAAAATGGACACTGAAAATAACCGCAAAATGTTCAAAATAAGTCAAAATATTTGGATAATTTTATGGTGTATAGAAAATGTTAATATAAACATTCAGTCAAACTTTCATATACCTACGGTCATTTGTTTTAGAGTTGCATCAAAAACCAAAATCGATTTTCTCGAAAACAGATTTTGCATAAAAATTCCAGTTTTTCCTTAATTTTTCTTTTTGTTTTTCACGGCGCTCTTGATAATTACTGGGATATTTTTGCTTTCAACCCCCCAAAGTACCAACTAGATTCACTTTACTATCAGAAAAAATACTGTTGAAGAAAATCCAAGGACTTTACTGTCCTAAAAGGTGATGATAGACACAAAAAAAATAAAAAAACACACATTATTGTGATTACTAGTTTTTAGATAAAGGTATTCAGTAAATACATCAAAATATCAAATTTACAGTACAGACTATAAATTGTTATGGGTACAAACTAGATTTGTAAAATTCCTAGTCTAACATTTTCCCCGAGCACGAAATTAATAATTATTATTTAATAAATCAATTTTAATTGTATCGGGTAGGTATATTTTATATTTTAGACTAGTACTCTATGTCTCGATCTAGTTTCGATAAATTAATTATAAGTTTGAATTCCATATTAGAGTAAACTAATGACATTATTTTAAATCCTCAAATATTTCAAATATTTGGATGAAAATTATTTTTTGTGATTAGAAACAAATTATTGTGACATGCAATAAAGGTTTTTTTTATCAACGTATACATAAAGCTATAATATAAACGTATTCCAATTATTACATTACCTTTACAATAGAAGTATTCATGTTAACATAAATAATGTTTAAATGTACATATTATTATGTAATATCTCTGGCCATATAATATATTTTCAATTTTGAACAATATTATATTATTTTGTTGTCATGGAGATATTCGTTTGGATGTTTATTCATACGTCCGATTACACATTTTTAATCAGTTTATATTTCGCCACGAACCATTGACTGTCGAACTATAGTAATTTCCTTTACATAATTATATTTAATAATCAATTTATGATATCATTAATATATCTTATAGTAAAATATTTTTTTTGTCACGCCTCCGAAAGTTTGGTTTTCGACCACAGTTGAAGCGTTCGAAAGCGTCCTTTTTCCATCCAGCAGGCGGTAAAGTGGAAATCCCCAAAGTGCCAGGCGGAAAAGAGGAAATCCCCAAAAGTGCCGGTCGGAAAAGAAGAAATCCCCAAAGGTGCAGGCCGCCGGGCGCGTATCCCCTGCACAACCAGAAACTAAAATGTATACCTACCACGGTTCTTACAAAACATAAACTTTTGGTTACATCTCATATGTATAGTATAACCTCCTTGCATGACGCATTAACATTTAAACATATTTAATTTGCACTGTTCCTAGATAAGTGCGTCGAACGATGCGTTAGTAAGTTTATTTCACGCAATTTGTATAATAATCTTATCATTTACAATAATAAAATATACAAAGTGAAAATTGTAATTTTGAAATAAAATAAAATGTCTTCCATGAAATTGTTTTTGTAGAATAGTCTATAATTGTTGCATAGATCCCTGCATAACCTTTTTCATAAACGCAGGGGCGTGACAAGAAATAGTATGTGTGGCTCTCGCGGGAAGGCCATTTCAGTCTTGGACGAAACACGACGCCCGCGACTGAAATGGCTCACTTCCCGCCCTTGCCACACAATATACTATTCTAACTTTGCATAAAGTATAATAACGTTGAGGAAGAAAAATCAAAAAAACAATTAATACGTTCCACAGAATATCAAAAAAAAATGGCTCTCATCAGTATTGTAAATACTGATGAATTGAATGCCACACGGATGGATAATCTAGAAGCAATATTGGAGAGCGTAATTAACGGCAATTATTTATATTACGAGGACACGATCGAGGATTACGATAGTTTAATTATAATATTCGTGGAGCCTATGATATTCGTCTTGGCCAGGAATTCATCTTGCGGCGAAGCGGTGTCCGTCACAGAACTATCGGATCCATGAAGATAATTGTGCGACGGTCACCAAGGACACAACGCTAGAAGATGCAATTCAAAAATACGACGACAACTTCGCAGAGCCTTGTTGGTTGGTCGACGCAATTGAGCCGGCGAAGGACACGGCAGTGCACCAGCATAGCGGTGAGGCAGCAGCAACCGGGAAACGAGTTCCACAACGTCGAAACAAGTTTTTGACGGGATGGAAGCGCGTTTTCTGCGCGCTGTGCTGTTGCGGGCGACAAAACCGTCAGTAGCTCACGCTTGGGCCGAAGACGACGGACAGGATGACGGCTATGCAAAGGAGGTGAGGGGATACGAGAAAGAGCACGGACGGTGCCCGGCGGTATGTCACCCGCGCACGTTCTCCGGCCACCCATGGCGCGACGGGTTCGCGGGCGTAGTGCGCTCGGTCGTCGTTGACGCGCGAGACCTTCTGGTGCCTCGACGAGCGCCCGGCTGCAGTTACGGTCGCATGAAGCGATGGACGACGATGACACGGTGGCTAGTAGAGGCAACGATCGTTGCCCGCGCCGGTACCGACGATGACGACGCCGACGGCGACTCGTTACGGCGGCAGTGGTGCTGGACCCGCGGAAACCCGTCCGTCACCAATGAGTCGTCGTCACCGTCAACCGTCAACGCGCACGACATCGCGCGATAGCCGCCGCTCGTCTCCGCGTCGTCCATCGCTCCCGCGGCCGACTTGGTCTGGCCTCGCCGGCTGGGCAAGGTCGTCACGCGCCCGCGATACCCGTCAACCCGCGGGACCGGTCGCGAGAACGTTGCAGAGGTGACCAGTAGTCTAAAACTTTGCAAATCAGCACCGATTAGCCATCTCGTATACCTCCTCCTCGTTTATTGTGTCTCCTGTCCGTCGTATTTTTTTTCTTTACTTTATATTTTTAATTGTTACATTTTTCAATTGTTACTTCGTTATTTTGTATACTTAATTTTTTGCCCCCCCCCCTTTTTTTCGTGTAAATATAAATATTACTTTTTTTTAATTTTTCCCCTTTTTATAATATTTTTTTCGTTCAATAATACCATGTGAACACAAAAAAAATATTGTTTCTTATTATTTTTTTATTGTTCAGTGTATAAATCAATTGGTACAACTTACAGATTTAACGACTAACTTTCGTTAAAACATATACTAAATACTAATAACAAAAGACTCGTGGGTCGTTTATATAGAGTATAATGATAATGAACATTGACTACAGACATGCAGTATAAACGTTACACGACTATTATAGGTACATTTATATTATGTTCCAAGAAATATTTAAACCACATATAGTCTGTGTTTAAACCTTCAAACACTAAACGTGACGGAAACTGCTGCATAATTAATAAATCATAAAATAACACCGGCCGATACAGCAAGGATAGGTATAATAATATTAACTGTACATTGTGCAAGGATGGTAGATAGTAATATGAATATTGTGTAAAACGTACGAACGTCAATATACCTAATCGAATATATTGTCGAATAGTTTATACAAAATAATATTTAATACAAATCCAAAGTTATATTTTAGTATTTCTCATACCTATTATAGCTGCAGCCTGTCAAAAAATATAATCAAATACTATATATATCATAATACTATACTATCAATACGGGACAGTTAACGTTAAAATGCTTGCAACATAATATTCCCCAAAATCGTAGTGGTTGCCCATATTATGGGAAATCCTTCGGAGTTGTAAAACCTATGATAAGGACCTATGATATGTTTGAAGGTAGGCAACCATATACTTTTTCGGGGGGACAATAATATGTGCCGTGGTTTTTAATCGAACTGTCTCGTATTCAGGCCTTTACAGTTTACGCCTTTACAAGTACGGTTGTCGCGACCATCGTAATAACGACGAGGAATATCAAAACATCAACGTATTAAGTTCGGTGCTAATTTACGTGTTCTATTTGCATTTTTTATACAGTTATAATATATTATTATCGAAATGGCGTAATAATTTGCTGTCGTATTTTGTGCGTATTGGTATTTTTGTTTTTATGTTTAAAAGAGTATTTCATTTTTTTTTTTCAAATGAAATATAGGTGACCGGTAAAATATTGTTCAAAAATGATTTATACGACTCAAATAATTTCCAGAAGTTAGGCAGTGATATTGGAGGGCTGAATTTGTCCAATCTGGCAAATAATATTATTATACCACAATATTATAACTGTAATAGGTACCTATAGTCAGTGGCGTCGTTGATGGGAGGGAGGGCAGAGGGGGCAATTGACCCCTCAGATATACTACATTAAAATTGAAGGGTATACAATCGTAAATTACGTTTAATTTATACATTATTCAAAATTGGTCTCATTTTATATGTAACTGACATGCATAATATAGAAGCAATACACCCCTGGGAGGTGCTCAAAAAGGAATATTGAGATTTACGATATAAATGTTTGTTTATTAATGGTTGTTATGGAGTATGAACACAAACATATAGAAAATATTCAAATTAAAAAATAATAATTATAAATCTTAATCTTAATCTTAACAAAGTCCCGCCGTCTGTCTGTATGCTTAGATCATTAAAACTACGCAACGGATTTTGATGTGTTTTTTTTAATTGATAGAGTGATTCAATAGGAAGGTTTATAATATGTATATAACATGCATAATATAGTAGAGAAACACTGCCGCTTTTTTGTATGTACGAGTATATCTCGAAAAGAACTCTACTTATTTTAATACGGTTTTCAGTAATAAATCGGTCGAGTACGGGAAAGGTTTTAAAAAAGTCAATAAAAGTTACTACAATAGATTATTATTTGAAAAATGGAAGATGTATACAGCTTGATTTTTCAACTCATATAGGCTGTAGATAGGTAAAGGGTAGCTTACACATAATTTTTTTTAGCACACGAAAAAATAAATTTTTTTGTCAATCTAAATGGTTGAAATTTGTTACATGTTATATAAACATTATTATTAGAAAAATGAATATGGTATATACATTAAATGTATTAAGGGTATTAAGGGTGTAATACTGTACCCTTAATATAAATTTTTATAAAAATATATTTATTAAAAATACAAATCTTTGGCCTGGACAACGTCGCGCTAGTACATATACTATAATAAACATATTGAGTCATTTTCATTAATAAATTGTTACTTTAAAATATAATTTAAAATATAAAGTAGATACATTTTTTTATATTTAATTAATTTATATATTGTTACTTTTGAATATAACTTTAGGTATAAAGTAAATATGTTTTATGTTTTGTTTCAATATAAAATGTATAAATATAATGTATTCATATTCATAAGCGTGCGTAGAATTTCTGGAAGGGTAGTCATATATACATATAACATTACGTATATTATATAATATTCATAATCACACCTAAGTTATAAAAATTAATTTGGATAGGGTAACCTCATTCAACTAAATTAACCATAGTAAAAAGGTATTTTATGATTGACAATCAATTATCATAATAATAATATTGAATACTGAGGGGGCTGGAGGAAGTTCGCAGAGTAGTCAGTGCCTACCATGACTACCCCGTGCGCACGCTTAATATGTTTATATATTATTTTATACTATACTATAATTATATGAATACATTTATATAATTCTTATATTATAATATACTAGGTACTCATATCAATATCAACATTAAAAGAATAAAATATTATAAGAAAGGTTTTCTGTTATAAATCACAAATAAATATATAATAATTGTTAGGTGTTTAATGTTTTGCGCCCCCCCCCCCCCCCCCCTCACGAAGGTTAGGTTTTGTAATCGTTTATAAATATAAAGCAAGAGCCTAATACGAACTATAATATGATGTGAGTACCTATATACAATACATAATAGTATACGTTAAAATGTTTAACTAACCAAGAATAAAATATTAAATTTCAACAAAATAATTAAAATCTGCCCATTATAATAGGTTCTATTACAGTTAAAATTTTGACGAATTTAGTTTTTAAAAGTTAAAACAACCATATCCCATATAGATAATTATATCTATACTCTATTGCGATCATAGTGTACATACATAACCATTATTTAACACGATAATAGTTACATTATTTGCAATTGAACAATCAGCACGCATAATATTATAATACGTGTCACATAAATGGTGTGCTATTACTAATAAGTAATAAGTAATAGCATACGGCGTAACTCTATATCTACAATCTAAAAAATTTCTTAATAAATCATAATAAAATTAAATTTGGTTTTATTATTATTTTAATTATTTTATCAAATAAAAAATATTTTTAACAATATCTTATTATATATAAAATCCATTAACGTATTAAATTACACAGATGACCTACCTACATTGTAAAATTATAATATTATATCGCTTTATTTTTTTAATGGGAAAATGTATATATTTGAGTTGCGTATTTCATTAAATTTCTTAGAAGCAAGTACATTTTTCAATGATAATGTTATTTATTTTAGTATTTTTGTTGCAAATTGATTGCAGTTATCTGTGATAACTGACAAATTGTAAACTGTATATAAATGCTTTGTACGGTCAATCGTTCGAAATGTAAAACGCAGACATTTTGTATTATTTTATATACATGTAACTTTAACATTAAATATACATATTATACTAAATAGTAGGTATAATGTATACCTACCTATTAAGTATTTTTTTAAACATGTCGTGACAAATACTATTTAACATATATAATTAAAATTGAAATCTATTTGGACCGATTTACCGTGCCTGGTGCTAATATAATTGTGTTCACAAAAGTACGCTCTACGGGAATAATGATCCTGTTCTATAAAATCCACCAAATTTGATTTTTTTTTTTTTAAGCAAGCAATTAGAGTATAATATTCTCAGGCCGCATTGAAATCCGTTTTTCAAAGTAACTTTCATTTGATCTCCATCTACTTGATTTACTCGTTCTCAGTGTATTAAGAATAATGATTGTCTTTTACAATTGTGGACCTTAATCGTGTTTTTAACAATTTTAGTTTCGAAAATGACCTTTCACGCGTCGCTTGTGTCAGAGGCAGAGTCAGTAAATATTATAAATTATAATGATATAAGAAAAGGGGAGAGGGGCGCTTATTTATCAATTGATCATGGGGCGCACCGGGAAAATTAGTGCCAGTACGGCTAAACTAGTATAATTAATACAAGCACAAACATAGATTCAAACACGAATGTGTAATATTATTATAGTTATAGGTGTCAAGATATTTACACGCTTATTATAATATAACATAATATTATAAATTATTCATTTAATTAATAGTATTACGGAAGCCGAAGATTTTTCGACAGTATCATAATATTATGTGACCGGCAGCTACAATACATCTGACTATAATATTATAGTTGTTGACTGGATCTGGCTCGATCGATCGTGATACGTCCCGACCCTTAGCCGGAACCGAATCTTCTTTTACGTTTACACGCATATAGTGACGCATGGCATCGCTGTCCTCGATGATCTGTGCGTCGAATACGTAGTTCTCAGTTCGTCTTGTTCTCTGCGTGCAGTATGCACCGTTCTCAACAATGACAGAGCGTCGCCACCGGACAGAGGCTTCAACAGTACATCCGACTAGCCACTAGCGTATACGGTAAATCGTGCATTATTTCTTCGGATGGATTGACAGTGTTCGAATGCGGTCGATGTTCAACACATTTACAATACGTCATCATATTAATATTTTGCTCTGCCCCCCACACCACCCTAATACTATACTAAACTGCATTGCAATAATTTTACATTTTTATACATGTAAATAGCAATGAATCAAATCTCTGTATGATTATTGACTGTGGTTACTACCTAAAATAGTACAAATTGTCCGTGGTTTTAATTTTTTCTAGGTGACCATATAAAGTGTCCTACAACCCTTGTTAACGCATAACATGGCACATTATTGTACGTAAATAAGACGTTACACCCGCATTATGCGTTGTCTCCGCGGTCTTATAAATGCACAAAATAGCAAAAACTGGTTTGCACGGGTCAACTATGCTCCCTCTGTATTTTTTAATAGAATTACCAAAATTCCACAACGCATACGGAAGCACTTTATCTGTTTCGTATAGAGTTTTATTATTTGGATGATAACATAAATACAATTAAAGTTATTAGTTTGAGAACATTATGTTTTATTTCGTTTAATTATTAAAAACTATTGGTAAGTGCTATCAAAAAAAACAAAAACGCTACATAATTTTTTTATAAGTGGCTAAAGTTAAAAAAGGCGTCAAAATCGATAAAATTTAAAATTATTGTTATGACGTTGGTCGTTGGATATTCATAAAATTTTTCATTATAAATAATAATATAATTGTGTTGGCTGTATATTATTATATTCCGTTGCCATAAAACTCGATCGCCTGTTAAATTTGTTATTACAGGTTTGGTTACATTCAAATATATTTGTCATAATTCGATAATATTACGATTTTCGATTTTTCGTGATATATTATTTCATGTATATATTTTATCTTGCGGTTAAATCCAGATCAGCTAGAATTTTTGGAAATCGTGAGGGACTCAGCGGTAATGCGAAGCAACGAGTACTTTGTGCTAAGAAAACCTGAAGATATAGTAACTAGAGAAAAATTAACGGCCTCTAATGAACAAGTGCCAATAGCTTCGCAGGTGCAAACGCTGAACTCTGTCCTGCAGCCAGTCACTTACAGACAACGCAAGAAGAACACTTTCAAGCAGGGCTTGCATTTGAAAAAAAAATATTGTTTTACGTTATTTACAATCAAAACGTTATACAAATTTTGAGTTTATCGTTATTCAAAATTTAAACGTTATTCAACTTTTGTGTTTATCGTTATTCAGAATTAAAACGTTATACAATTTTTGCGTTTAACGTTATTCATAATTAAAACGTTATACAATTTTTGCGTTTATCGTTATTTAATATTTAAAAGTATTTAGATACCTGTTTTAAAAGTACACAGGCTGCAATTTAAAAGTATATGACTATGACCTTTTTTGGGGACATAATTTCCCTATTCTGAGTTTTAAGTAGGTATTGTGTAATTTTATTTATTTAATTAAATGGGTTAGATAACCCAATTACATATTATTTACAAAATATAGAGTACAGTGATACAGATTAAATTACAATATACATAGTTCGTAAAGAAATGGAAACAAAATAAATAATAAAACAGTATGATGATAATTAATCTTAAGTTATAAGTGATAATGTATTATTGAATTTAATAAATTGCCTAGGCTCTAAGGACTTTATTATAAAATAATAAATATAAAAAAAAAAAAATCATGATCATTATTTTGAAATTTTGAACGTATTATTAGGTTTTTAAATGTTAAAATTATTTAGTAAGTTTTACAATATTGTGCTTGAGAATATCATTTAAGCAGGAATCTATGTTTCAAACATATTTTACTCTGATTGTTTTGACATACTTTGTCAACATTTATTTTATACCTTCCTACAATTGACAAAATAATCAGAATCTATAATTTATGTTGTTAAAAGTTAAATAATATGTATTGGCAATATAAAAGTGTGTACATAGCTAATATACTATAGAGTGTAGACAACATAGTATAATTTATATTATCTAAATTATACTTATTACCATATTACCATTATTAAATAGAACATTCACAAACAACAAAATAAATACCAATGATCACCGAACACAATAGTTGAATAACTTGAATGGTATAAATTCCGACCGTAGTACAGATAGTACAGTACAATATTATCAGAGTATCACTATTATTAGCTATTGGTAATTAAATTATTCTATTAATACCTTCTTATTAAATTTTAAAATAAATCTAATACGGGATCTCCCGGATAGGCCGGATACGGGATAAAATTAATTCTTGGCTCGAATAAATAATTGAATAATACTAAGTATTATTAAATAATTGGAAATTAATTATTTTGTTTAATGGAATACAATATATACCGTTTTGCGTTATGTTTTGTTTAATGATATATCATATATTTTGTTAAACGTTACGTTTTGTTTTGTGTTATTTATTTATTTATGTTTATCGTATTTCGTTATAATTACGTTTACAAATTTCAATCGTTTTTTATCAAACATAACGTTATAATCATAACGTTATTATAACGTTTGCAAGCCCTGCTTTCAAGTCGTTGGGTAACATCGGCCTATTGGAAGAAATAGCGAAATCATTAAGATCAGCTATTCGACATTCCCTAACTTCCCTGTCTGTTCCGACTTTTACTCGGGCCACGAGGTTCGTCGTAACGGCCAAGCAGACAAGGATCATTGCTGCGACAATTCCGAGTCCCGTCTCCGGTGTCATCGGCTAAAACCTCGTGACCAACCGACAACGGACATCATCGTTTTCCACACAGTTCCTGTACATTCAAACACAGCCATGATGGGCTAAGCCACAACGACGGGCCCACGGTGGGTGAATCCAAAAAGCCAGCAGTCACGCCGTTCAACTCTACACCGTCATGCGTCAAGTCGTAATATGAATTTCCCTCTCCCCTTTAATGCACGGTTCTAAGCGTCGCAAGACGCGGGTCCTGCTTTTTTTCCTTTACTCCTTATTTATTAACTTGTCGCAAGCTTCCCGTTTGGGCGTGGTACTTTAAATAAAAATAATTAAACATATTCATAAAGATAACATGAGGTACGCCCCGGTAACCCAGCGAGAACACACCCCGAATAATGTGGTGCGTAGTCTCCCGTGGGCCAGGAAGGTTCAGAATACTGTCATATATTATTCCAATTAATTATTATACTTTAAAGCTTAATAGCTTATAATCTTTCCGTTATTTATTATTTATGTTCCCTTCACTCTATACAACTGCTATCTAAATCTTCAGCATTAATTTGCTGATGCATGTTTAAAACCTACGAGTTCCACTGACTTGCCCTAAGACCAACACGCGGTGCTGCTCGTAGGTCACGTGTCGAGTGTTCCCCTCGACACGTGGGTAGTTTTTTGGCGGTAAAAGGCCAGAATTCTTACAAGGTATAAACATAATATAAAATATCCACACTGCCAAACCGTTTCCGTTCTAGCGTCTGTATGTAGAATTTGTACATGGTTAACATAAAATATATTATGTACTTTGAACGTCATAATATTACGTAATAATGCGTTCAAACAATATAATATATATGAATAAATTTAATACTATGAACATATTATAATACAAAAAATGTGTTGCAACAATAAATACAGGTACCTATTCACATAATAAAAGTAAAAACCAGTAGGTAGGTATACTATAATATAGTAATACACACATTATAAATAAGCAAAATACGTTTACGTTATTTTAAAAAGACAAAATAGTTTATTGATTATTTGTTATTAATTATTGGTTATATGCATGAAATATGCGAAAAGAATGATATGACTTGAAAAATGATAAGAAGTACAAAATAGATAAAAGAATAATTTCAAAAACAAAACAATTTATAAGTTTTTGAACGAAAAAAGCAAAAAAAAATGAAATATATTAATAATTATGTCCTATGGACTAATTATTTGAAACAAGTTTAAAATATAAAAACTAAGATAATAATTATAGGTACTAAGAAGATAAAAAATATACAGTTAATAGTTGTCATAAGTTATAACTTTTATAGTCCTAAGCACACAATAAAAAACCGAAATATAGATTCACTTTTTAATTTTTTTTTTTATTAAAGTCGCAACAACAATGATTAATTACACTCATGACAATATACAGTAATATTGTAATAATAGTTACAATGATTTATGATACATTCAATATATTGTGTTGATTATGATGTATATTTAAACTTTTTTTGTGTGTAACCTGGATCTGGACTCATTGCTTCATCAAGATTTTCTGCGATGTCAAGCAGTATTACTATAGTTTTGACAGTTTGACTGTTGGAATTTATTACCATGTTTTGTATAAGCCTGTTCAGTCTTTGTCATAAGGTGTCCGTAAGTCAACCATAATGTGTGGCCGATTCGTGATCTATTTAGGATTACTTCCTGTCTTCTGTATAATGGTATATGGTTAGCCATGGAAGGACTGTATTTATTTCTTCATTAAGTTTGGTGTGTAGGGTTGACCATGGATGCGTTGCTATTGGTTTATGATGTGATTTTCCATAAGTCCTGGGCTGTATGGATGTGGATTTGAAGTGAGTCAGGAGAGGTGATAGTTTCATTTTAAGGGATGATGAGCTTTTTCCCGCGGCACCATATGTTTAAATCATCGGAACATAGGGAGGACTTTACGGGGAATTTAATTAATTTACATAGGTCGTTGATGGCGATGAGACAAAGTGTTACTTAGATGTTGGAGCCTTGAGTTACACCATTTTCTTGTTTGAATACTCAGGAAAGGAAGCCGTTGATTTTTACTTGTAATGTTCTGTCCGATAGAAATTTTTTATTTTGCCATTATTAAAAAGTATTTTGAGTAATTTTTCTATTATTCAAAGTTGCCAGGTAGTGTTATATAATTTTGTTATATCGAAGGATAGTGCGTTATATTGTATTTTTTTCTTAATTGAGATTGGTGTGGAGGGTTGACATGCGTTGCTATTGGTCTATGATGTGATTTTCTATAAGAAGTTTAAAGTCCTAGGTTGTATGGATACGGATTTGGTGTGAGTCAACAGAGGTGATAGATTCATTTTTAGGGATGACGAGTTTGCGTATTTTGTGTAATTTTTCTATTTGCGAGTACTTCTTGGCAATATTATATAAGTTTGCTATATCGAGGGAAACTTGCCCTAGAATTTGTTTGGTTTTGAAGGTTTTTAATAGGTCGTTTTGAATGTCTTGTAGATGGTTCTATTTGGTTCGATGATTGCGAAAACCATTTTGTCGAGGAGGAATATAATTTATTCTTTCGAGAAACCATCTCAACCGAGTATCGATTATTTTTTTGAATATTTCACACATTGTATTTAGTAAAGATACGGGTCTATGATTATTTTGTTTTTCCAGGTTTTTGGATAGGTATGACAATGGCGTGTTTCCATAAGTTTTTGGAATTTTTTCAAAAATGAGATTAATACTTAGGTTAATTATTTCAATAAGTTGAAAATATAAAAAACTAAGATAATATTATAAGTAGGTACGAAAAAGATAAAAAAATATATAGTTATAAGCATACAAAACAGATTAACATTAAGATTATAAAATAGAATATAATAGTAGGTAGAAAAATAATTACTTACTAATACTGCTGATCATTGTACTAGTTATTACTTATTTCCAAAAATTTCTTAACTAACTGTTTTAAAATCAAGTATTAGGAACAACTATATACACTAATTATTGAATTATTAAAGTGACATGAAAATAAATACAATTTTGTACGAAAAAATGATTGCTTAGAAATCAAAACTATACTGACGAAAATGTTCACAATCAATGAATATAATATTACAAAAAAAGTATACACATTACAGTAAGTATTTCCTAGACAACGAAGAGAACATATTGTATGAGTGTTGTAGCCGGTCCATTTAATTTCAAAATATACCTACATAATACCTACCAACAAAATTAACCACTCAATATTTTTTTCGAATATTAATTTTAAAGGTATTTTAGTAGAAAGGTATAATATTCAATTGCCATTTGCACTAACTTCTGATCCGTATACATTATAATTAGGGCCCGGACTTAAATGCCCTAAATAATATATAAAAAATGCCCAAAAACATACATTTTTACCGCAATAATGTCCTTACAAATGACTTAACAATTGTTGTAGCATTTACATAAGATAACATGAATAATATTACAATTTTAAACTAAAATATATAGGTATTAATATCAGTTATTTATTCGGTGCATAATTTTTCAGATTGATGTTTTCTTTACAAAAATTTTATCTGAGATAATTTTTCCGCCCCCAAAATGTGCCACCGAGGTAAATTTCCTATTGCCCCCCCCCCCCCCACAACTTGCCTAAACTAACCGGCCCTGTATGCATATAATATTATTATAATCTGTATATAATAGCTAATCAGCAATAAGCTGCTTTATTTTTTGTGCAGTGGTTTTCAATATAATTTCATTTGGGATATTTTTCATTATCTGCCATTGAATAACTCCCCCAACAGCATAGCTATTATCTGTTACTTAGATTAAAAGTGAAATAAGTTCACCATATTTTATATATAAATGTGGTTACAATGACATAACATATTCCGATGATTTTTACTTATATATTTCGCTTGCATATATACCCAACTATTATTATATTATCATTATCAGGGCTAGGATTTATATACAACAGCATGTTTTTTTTGTGACTTCTGATTATTGATTTTGTCAGTTATGTCCAAGAATCACCTCATGATGAGATAAATGGTGGTATTTTTATTTTGCATATTTTGGATTAAATGTAAATATATTGTTGCATATATTGAATAAAATGAATGTTATTGCATATTTCGATTATAAGAATGCAAAAAATGCATGTTTTATAGAATATTTCATAAAACTTGGTTTTTTTGTCAAACATAAATTTTATTTTTATGAATACAATCCTATGGTACAATATGTATGCGATAAAAGATTGAATAGTTTGACATTCATTTTCGAAAATTTGAAAAAATATGTGGTCGTAGCATGTTAACTATATTTTCGTGTTTATCTTATAAAAATTTAAATGCATATTTTTGTAAATAAAATGCATATTTTACCATTTTTTATTGCATAGAAATACTAGCCCTGATCATTATTATATATGCGTTGTTTACAAAAAATAATATACATTGATGTTATTTAAATGATTATATTATGTTTGTAAAGTACGTATGCCTACAGCTTACTGATACATACGACTTGAGACTTTTCGCAAATATTTACAAGACATAATATTAAATAAGATATTAAGGTATAGGTACTCACAAATTTGTACAAAATTCTGGTTTCGTTTGTTACTTCGCCAGATATGTTGTTGAGTCGTTGGTTTGAAATGAGAATTTTAATATCTTTTCGGCGGACCTAAGACGAAGCACACTAGCCAAATAACAGCCAAAGGCCGGCGACTATGACCACCGCGGCGGAAACTGTTACTCTTGACATACAAGCGCATCAACGCGTGTCAGTAGTCTATTGGCTCGCATAATATGACGACGTTTCAGACGGACTATACACACCGAATTATCACCAGACGGTGACGGTACCAAGCGACTCGCACTAGGGCGGTATAATCGTGCTACCAAGGTATATACGTACCACAATGGTGCACCGTATAGCGTAGTATTACCCTGGTGAACCTCTGTTTAATGCGGTGTACCTATTGGGGCGTTCACAATGTCGACGTGGTAGTGCTCCACGCAACGCATAACCTGGTTCGCCATAGTCATGTACCCCGGTATATACAAATAGTGTACACGGTTGCCTCGCACGTATAGTTGATAGCGATCAGATACCGGTCGGTAACCGAATTATCACCTAGCGGTGGCGGTACTGATCGACTCACACGTTGTGCTGGCAAAACCGTACTACCGAGGTATACACCAAGCCTGCAGCAGTGCACCGCGAAGTGGATCCCGGTTACCTCTGTTTAACACGGTGTACCTATTGGCGCCCGCATGGTTAACCTGGTGGTGCACCACGTAACGTATGACCTGGTTCGCTATATAGTCTTGTACCCGGCTTACAATGGTGTACACGATTGCCTCGCACCCAGTGGACAGCGATCGGATGCCGCTCGGCGGAAAGCCTGTCAGATCCTTTGTCGGATGGTTCATAGACTCTGAACTACGGAGGTTGATGGTCGGAGCGGTCAGAATCACAGTTTCCGTTTGGCCCGCGATGGTGGGCAAAGTGACCAAACTGATGTCTGGTTGTAATGATATTCAGAAGAAGACGACATAGCTTAGGACTTCCTCTGAAATTCGATATCTTTAAATATTTATTTTACAGTAGAAATTACCTAATATACTGTACAATTTAAAAAAAAAATACAAGAAAAATGTTTTCGAATTTACATTAGTGGTGGTGATGAGGCTATCGAAATATACGTAAGAATGTATGTTATGTTTATTATGTTATATTTAGTGTTTATTTTGTTAGAAATAAACATCTATTATTTTAAACACGAAAAAATGAAAAGTAGATAGTAGGTACCTACTATTTTGGATCTATATTGGACGGCACTGTGCTAGTTTGAGTATTTTCTATTTTATCATATATTATTCATACACAATTTTTCTGAATATTTAGTTGTTTATTACCATTATGATAATCGACAATGGAGCCAACGTATTATTTGAACACACGTACTGACATGCAAGACAAAAGTTAAAAGATTAAGCAGAACTAATTTTTTTTTGTTGTACCTAATTAATAAAAAAATTTAACCTTAATACGAGTTAAAATCTTAATCAAATACTTAATGTACCTAACATTGTATAGACCTGATATAATGTTTAAAATATTTAAAACCTTTTAGAATCTGTCCATGTACATAATAACTAAAGACCAGATTTTTATATTTTACATATTATCTTTACTTATAGTATGCAGCTCCAATTGGATAAGCTTTCTCAACGATTCATTTACCTATGAACTGATATATAAAGTTTTTTAGAGCATAAAATAGAATATATTTAGGTTAAAGAATATTTTGAGTAAAAAACATGTTTTAGGAATATATTACCATGTTGGGTTAAAATTTAAACTTTTATAAAAATCTAATAGATAATAAAAAATTTTTTAATTTATTATTTAAAACTTGTTATAATTATTATTTTTTGAGTTCATAAGGCTGAATTATTTAAGTTATTTTTTCGAGTTATTTGTTGAACTGTATGCGCAATCTTTTTTATTTTTAATATTATTATTTTTTTGAATTCATAAGTTTGTGTTACAACAGTTAAATATAGGTACACCAGTATGGCAGTATATCACCATATTATAGATTAAATATAACTGTTCATTTTTATAAACTGTTACTTTTATCTGTTTTTCAGTGTTTAATACATTTTTATGAAAAAGAATATTTTTACGTATAAAAGATTATTTGAGGAAATTATAGAGCATAGAACCATATTATTTTCAAGATTTTAAGCGCTTATAAATTCGGTCTCTGATAATAACTATATAGGTACCGGTACTTACTTGAAGATACTGTGATTATAGCAAAAATACAACATAATATACCTAGGAATTTACCATAAACAGGTATGTAATTTTTCTTTATTGGATTTACCGAATTCGTTACCTATTTTTTCATATATTTGTTTACGTTAGTATGTTGTGTTTATTATGTAATATGATTTTTTTCCTTTTTTTTTAAAATATATTTGTGGTTTTGTAGGTAAATTATATTAGTACTTTTATTATTGAAATTTTAAGACCAGATTCGACAAGAAGTAGAATATCAAAATTCACTGTTTCTCAAATATAAGTAACGCCTAAGTATAGGTCTTTGAATTTTTAGAGACATTTTTAATTTCGTATAAATTGTAAACATAATAAACGAGCCCGTGTGGCTTCGGCTGGTAAATTATTTAATCAATAGCCAGATTTTAATAATTCTGGCTTATCGAATCTATCTAATTTTAAGTACGTTGAGTAATATTAATGCATGTAAAACAGAATAAATTTAACTACAAACATACCTTTAGCATAGCTTCGACCTGCAAGCCACATCTTAATATCGGTGTTGACAGAATATCACTTCACGCGTGAAAATTGGTGTACTAAGTACTGTTTCCGGCATCGATTTTAAGTCTAGAAAAAAAATTTAACTAAATGAAAACATTACTTTACTTTAAACACTATTATAATATAAAAACTTATTGGATACAATTTTTAAAAGAATTCACTGTCGAAATATTACAATATAAATCAACAAATTATATTCGATTAAACATTTACATGTGTATTGTCGACAAAAATAAACAATATATTCACCGGTTTCCTATTATAATAATAATAATTTTTATAGCCAGCATATTATATAATTTGTTTATTTAGGTACTAGCCAACAAAGTATAATAGCAATTGTATATACGACATATATAGGTAGAGTTTATACACAATAATATGATAATAATAATAGTAACCAGTAACCACGGTTATCTCAGATAACTTTGATATTAACTGGGAAGTATAAAATTATTTAAGAAGGCTATTATAGACTATAGTATTGAGATAAAAATGCAATTGTAATGTAATTGTTTTTTTTTCGTTTTATTATAGGCCGGTCAACATTTTTGACCACCCTCTCAAAAACTGAAATGACGTTACTGATTTTGTGTAGATTCCTATGCCCTATAATATAACGAGTAGATAAAATACGATAACAATGTTCAATTAACAAGGTACGTGTGATCATATTATTAATCGTATTAAAATCGTACGATAAACGTCAGACTCATTTTCAGCTGTTTACGGACAATTTTAAAATTAATAAATGTTATTTGTTTGATCAAAATGCGTGAAAATTTAATACAAAGCTCTTGGTATACTGTTACAATAGTAGTTGAAAAATATTAAAAATACAAAGTTTTTTTTTATAAGCTTTTAAAGTTCGAATTTTGACAAACTTCATAAATTTAAAATTTAATAATTATTTTGTAGTTAAAAATGTACAAATTATTCAACTTTTATAGCTTAAGATTTAAAATGTAAAACAAGATTAGTAGATAGTTAATAACGTAGATAGTTTATAATATTATATAAATTACTTTATTTACAATAATATCAAAAAATATACTTTGTAATATCATAGGCTGACTGACCGTCTTCGCTCAGAATCGTTTTTCTTATAAAATTATATTATATCATTTAATTCAAATACAACAAAAATACACAATCCATTACTTGTAACCTACTGTAAAGCAGAGCAATACCCACTTACCCACCCTTTTTAATTTTTTATGTGCTTAATCATTACATTTCGATAGTTCGATAGAAAAGAGTTATATTTAACACCTAATTCAAATTGTAAATGATACAATCATAAGAATAAAAACGTTTTACAATAATTTGTCATCAAATGTATTGAGATTGATGAATTTGTATGACATCAATTTTTACTGTTCCTAAATATACTATTTTGAGTAGAAGATAATGTGATGCAATATTTTATAAATATTGAGGATGATTTTTTGTAAAATGTTTGGTTTATATACTAGTTTATACTTTTATTAAATAGGTAATAACTAAAGCGGTACTTACTTAAAGATAAAGTGGTTATAGCAAAATTACAACAAATCCCTTATCCCTAGGACGTAACCATAATATATGTATGTAATTTGTATTTATTAGATTTACCTGATTTGTTACCTAATTTGTATTTACTTCTTTACGTTATCATGTTGTGTTAATTATGTAACATGCATTTTTTTTTGTTTTTTTTTTTCATTATATTTGTGGTTTTGTTTAGTACTTTTATTATTGGCATTTTAAAAACCGGACTCGACAAGAAGAAGAATAGTAAAATGCACTGTTTCTCAGGTATAAGTAACTCCTATGAGCTGTAGTATTTACTACGGTAACCATAGGTGGTCTTTGGATTTTGATTTTGACAGGAATTTTTAACCTCGTACACATTTTAAACATAATAAATGAGCCTATGTGCCTCCCTCAGGTAAATTATTGAACTAAAAGCCGGTTTTTAATAAATTTGGCCTATCGAATGTATCCTAAGTGAACCTATCGTTCTATATCTAATTTCAACTAGGTTAAGTAATATTAACGCAAGTAAACAGAATCTAACTACAACTGTACCTATTTAGTATAACTTTGACCTGCAGCCACATCTTAATGTTGGTTGACAGCGCGTTAAACTTAGCACGCTAAGTACTACCTAGTCAGTAGTCGGCAGCTATTCGAGGAAAAAAAAATTAAATTAATTGATTTTACATCATTTTACTTTAAACACTATAATATAAAAACCAAAGTTAAGCAATTTCAAACTTATTCAATTAAATATAAATAAAGTAATTTTATTCGATTAAACATTTACAAAGTGTATATTGTCATCAAAAATGGACAAGCTTCCTATAATAATAATATTTATAGCCATGCAGCCAGCACAGTATTACATAATACATATAATATATATACTGTTACTTTTATTTGTTTTTCAGTGCTTAATACATTTTTATGTAAAAGAATATTTTTATGTATAAAAGATTATTTTGAGGAAATTATAGAGCATAGAAGCATATTATTTTCATGATTTTAAGCGCTTATAAATTCGGTCTCTAATAATAACTATATGCCGGTACTTACTTGAAGATACTGTGATTATAGCAAAAATACAACATAATATACCTAGGAGGATAATAATTATTTATTGTTAAATAGGTATGTAATTTTCTTTATGGATTTACCGAATTCGTTACCTATTTTTTCATATATTTGTTTACGTTATTATGTTGTGTTTATAATGTAATATGAATTTTTTTTCCTTTTTTTTTTAATATATTTGTGGTTTTGTAGGTATGTATATTATATTAGTACTTTTATTGTTGACATTTTAAAACCGGATTCGACAAGAAGAAGAATATTAAAATGCACCGTTTCTCAAGTATAAGTAACGCCTAAGTATAGGTCTTAGGATTTGAATTTTTAAAGGAATTTTTAATTTTGTATAAATTGTAAACATAAAAAATTAGCCCGTGTGCCTTCGGCCGGTAAATTATTTAACCAATAGTCAGATTTTATTAATTCTGGCTTATCGAATCCATCTAATTTTAAGTACGTTGAGTAATATTAACTCATGTAAAACAGAATTTAACTACAACCATACCTTTAGCATCATAGCTTCGACCTGCAAGCCACATCTTAATATCGGTGTTGACAGAATATCACTTCACGCGTGAAACTTGGCGCACTAAGTACTGTTTCCAGCATCTATTTTAAGTCTAGGAAAAAAATTAAACTAATTGAAAACATTACTTTACTTTAAACACGATAATATAAAAAACAAAGTTAAAAACTTATTGGATACAATTTTTAAAACAATTCACTGTCAAAATATTACAATATAAATCAACAAGTTGTATTCGATTAAACATTTACAAAGTGTGTATCGTCGATTAAAATAAACAATATATTCATTGGTTTCCTATAATAATAATAATAATAATAATAATATTTATAGCCAGCATACTATATAATTTGTTTATTTAGGTACTAGCCAACACAGTATAATAGCAATTGTACATACGACATAGGTAGAGTTTATACACAATAATATGATAATAATAATAGTAATCAGTAACCACGGTTATCTCAGATAACTTTGATAGTAACTGGTAGGTATAAAATTATGTAAGAAGACTATTTGTATTGAGATAAAAATGCAATTGTAATATAATTGTTAGCACGTGGGTTTTTTTCAGTTTTATTATGGGCCGGTTAAACATTGTTCGTAATATAGTATATTTATTATACAAAATAGGTGTAGCGAAGTTCACGAGTGCGACGGCCGGCCTGAATAGATGGACCGTCGCCGCGAGAGCTCGGCGCGACCGGCGAAAGCCGGGTCCTATATACAGTGATAGGGAATATGTTGGGGATATCGGCGTGTTACAGTCGCCGTATTGACGGGGTCAATATATCGTTGCGCCTGACTCGCAGGAAGCGGCTACAACGGTATATCGTACCCGTGGTCTGACACAACTCAATCAAGTTAGCGGAGGGGGGACGGAGAGGTCCGTTGACTCTTGATCGTTGGAGTCGGTGTTGGCGGATGATATTGATGATATTGATCGATGTCTTATGTGTCGGCGATTAGTCGGGCACAGCGGCGGCAACTACTGGCTGCGTGCCTGGTACTTCAGACGTGCCGGTGGATCGTCGGTCACGCTCTGGACGCGTCCCCGGGCTTGGAGTGACTCGCGATTGGTGGCAGCGGACTCGTGGTCGTCGTCGGCGGGTATCGGTCGGTCACTGGGTGCCGGGCCGCGTGTATTGGTGATCAGCGGCGTGCGGCAATGTCGTTTGAAGGCGGGCTTAATTAATTCGATCCGTCTCGAATTACGGCCGGTCCTCGTCGATCAGCTCTGCACGTCGTCGATCGATGACGGTTTAGATTGTCGGCGTTTGAATCGCTTATCGGGCTGGTCAGTGGCGAGTGGCAATGCGGCGGTGACGGCGGGCTTAGATAATTCGATCTGGAAGCGAATTACGGCCGGCTCACGTCTGGCTGCTGGACTGCACGTCGTCGACTGGTGGCGGGTTTCATCGGATGGTCAGGTCTTCGTTCCTTCTAAGTGTTGTAGTGTTACTGGGTAGAAGGTTGAATGAAGACTGATGGTGTGTGCCGGAAATCGTCCGGTATATATTAAACTGTACCGAATTGTTAACTGTGCGCAACCACCGTGTGCGGTTGTGTTTATGTTAGATATGGAAAGTGATCTTGTTCACCTCGCTTTGGGGCTGTGTGTACGGGGTTGGGGTCGTTGGCTTTGGGGCAGCTTCCCCTACGTTTATATTTTGGGTTTATGTGTCTGGGACAACTTGAGACCCTGTAATGTGGGTTCCACAGCGTGCAGACCGATGCAAATAGGTTAGGCTACATCAGAGACGGCAGTGACAGTAGTAATAACGTAAGAATAGATCTTCTTAGTTCATGGTGAGAACCTAACTCGAATGACGGGGCCACGATCGTGTGGACAAGCAACGGACATAGTCACTTCACACAAATACCCAAGCGGTGCGTAAACCGTGAGATAAAACGTAAACCAACCTAACGAGACGTTGACGGTGGCATGGCAGGCAACGCGCGTACAATTCATGCGACACAGTGATTAGGACGGCAAACGGCGACATAAGTCGAAAACACGTACTATATGGCGTTGCCGCAGTGGCGTAGCCAGGATTATGAAATGGGGGGAGGGGGGGGGGGTGTTTAAGTATAGATTAAAAACAAGTTTTTACAGTTTTCGTATATAAATAGATTTAGGGTTCGGGACTTTTTGCACTAAAAATTATCGAAATATCCAGTCAAAATTGTCAAAATATGCTTAAATATATGCTGCTACATTTTTATATTATTTTTGAAAAATGCATAAGACATATTACGATTTTGGTGATAATAAACCAAAAAACAAGTAGGTATAAACATGATAAAAGTAATTAATACACGGGTTTACTAATTTGAATATAGGTTAGGTACCCATATTGATTATTATGATGGACAGAGGACACTTTGCATGTTTTGGACATTTTTAAACTATTGTGAAATAGAACAACTTAATTTCTAAAAATAAATCGCATAAATACTAGTTTAATAAATTAGTAATAACGAATAACGTGATATACGAATACCATAATAAACGAACACGTATCTACTGATTTTCATTTCTTCGTACGATCTAAACGTAAACACCCAAAACCACCCCTGTCTACGCCACTGGGCGTAGATAGGCATATCGACAGATCGTCCGTCGAAAATACAGGCGACAAAAGATTTCTTCTCTACATCGTGGTTTAAACATTATACGAGCCGTGGATGATGGATGCGTGTACAACTGGTCTTCATCGTGAGGTGTGCACAGTGCGAGTAGTAGAAGTCGTAATACCCGTGAGTAAGGCGCAGAAGTGAGGAATGCGATCGAGAATCTGATCGAACTGTTGATCCGGGAGCAACACTCGAACTGCGCAGAACGCCACGCGGTCGGACAAGAGGGCAGTCCTGTTAAGAATACTTTTCAAATGTATTCAGAATACGTATTTAATACTTGGTGAAATTTGTATTAAAAATACGTATTCAAATACTTTCTTTCAAAAGTATTCAAAATACTTACAAAAATACTTTATTTTAAAATCAATAAATGAATAATTAATAATCAATTCAATGACTAGTCGACTATAACCACTACTACCCACGTCATGAAGTACTATTATTGAATAGTTTCTTTAATCAAGCAAACCAAACCCTCCTATGTATCCCTCCATCTATTATTGTTCTTATTGTAAATAAGATTGTAATACAGATTGTAGGTACAAATTAAAATAAATATGAAAAAAAAGTTCAATAACATTAATACTAATATCTTATATTCAAATTATAAATTACTACCACAGTACCACTCATTAAATAAGAAGAAAGACTAGGTATTTAAAGATTCAAGATAAATGCCAACCCAACCAGTGGTGGTCATTGTCTTGTATGCCATGGTATAATACGCGACTATGGGAGTGAGGAGCCCACAGGGGTTTTAGTGTTCAGTCATTCTGTTATCTGCTTGTATTTTGGCGAAACCTTATTTATAAATAATCAGAGGTTAGAACAATTTTAAAATAATATTTTAGAAATAACATTTAGAATAGTACATTCCGAATTATTAGTAATTGGAGTTTGGACTTTGGAGTAAACCACGATAATGAAAAAAAGTATTTAGTATTCTAGAATAAAAATACAAATATAAAGTATTTTTTGAGTATTTAAAATACATTGGTCAACAAGTATTTGATAAGTATTTGAAATACAAAAAAAGTATTTAAATAAAAAAAAAAAATACTGAAAAGAATACTGACAAGACTGCAAGAGGGACGTGCGGCTCGTCGTTGTCGTTAATGGTACATGCTTTGGAACAGCATTATACCTTTACTCCCGTGGTGGCGAATAACAGCTGCAGCCCGACGCCATCTGCCGCCCTTATAGTCAAAGGCATCGTTGAGACATAATAACGCGACGTATAAAACAGATAATCGATAGATTACGTACGGTGTTGGGTGGTAACTGCAGGTAAGCGGTTATTCAACCACTCGCTTCGTCCACGGCCCACCGACGGCATGCAGGAGCGATACCTATACTAGAGAGAGTATCTGTATTTGCGTGGTAACTATTCCGTTTTTTTCTTTTTTTGGTCACCATCGATTTCACAGCATTTCACTTCTTCGATCCCGTGTTGTTATTTTTTTTGTCGTCATCATCGTCGTCATCTTCACGGCTACACTGCTGTCGTTATACATTAAACTTGCACTAGCCGCTCGCCGAATATCGCGCGTCATTATCCTGTAGCCGCGTCGTCACTGCAACAGCTCTTTATTGCTACATTTGTTTGTGTGAAACGGTCAGTGATAATATTTTGTAGTGGTGAGATATGACCAGTGGACCACAACTGCAGACCATAATATTAATAAATCTGCACCAACTATGCCGTTACGTAACCACCGTTGTATATTATTGACACGTGTCTTACTGTCTTGTAGTCCTATGTTTATTTTTTTTTTGTTTGTATATTAGTTATATTAGTTAGTTATTACAATTAATATACACATTTACCGACTCCGCCACTTTCAACCAAGTTAAAATTGATAAAAATGTTTTCGATTCGCTTCTTTGAGCCACGCGTTTGTTACAATAATAAAATTACTGTTTGAGTAACTATATTGGCTGCACACGTCGTATTCTTTTTATAATAAATTAATAACAATATGCTCGCGTTTTATACTGCTTAGTACTAGGTAATGAATGGGTGGCACTAAATAATTTAGCTAGGAAATTCCTGGTGTGTAGGTAATATCGATGATAAAAAAAGGTAAAATATTGTATAACAACAATTAATACAATAATATAATATATATCAGAGGCTAAATTGCCGGCCAGTAGATAATAATAATAACAATAATGAAATAAACAGATATACGAACACCAAATATGTGATAGCATTGCAATAATATGAAAATAAATAATAACAGAAACAAAATACTATTGCAGTAACAATTTTATTTCAGACATTGTTTAAGTACTTACATAATTCGTTTCATGTAACGATTGCGAGTGCTTCAAAGCTAAACATTTTATTTTGCATTTTTTTGCATATTTAGACGTTTTTTTTATTTTTAGAGTATTTTAGCATTATTGGGTTTTAACTTTTTAACTCTGATAAATAACAAATAACTAGTGAGTTCGTGTTACATCACGGTCGTATTTCGTATGTTTTTATTTCATGTTCGTAATTTTAATAGGGATAAATATTGTGTTAAGTAAAAGTAATGCCCTCCAAAAAAATCATAAAAAAATGAATATGGTATTTTTAAGGTCATTTCTAAGGTAACTTTTGCAGTAAAATGCATTTTTTTAGAGCATTAATTAAATTTTTCACATTTTTAAAACATTTTTTTACTTCATTAATTACAGTTTTTAGGTCATATTTGCATTTTTGTACCAGTATTGGTAATACATATTACTAATAATTATTATGCTTATTATGCATAGTCAACAGTCACCAAAATCGCTTAACAGAAGCTCAAAGAGGGGGGGGGGGGCACGGATAGCACGTCAGAGTACATATATGGCGTAACAAAAATGTCGGCGGCGCACTCGCAATTAGCGCCAACTTGCACAACGGTAGAGAACGGAAGGCGACTCGGGCCACGTGAACGCGCGCGAGTTATGCGTAACAGCAGTTTACCAGTCACCAAGATCGCCCAAAAATTGAAGCATGAAAATAGGATACGAATTTACACTTTACACAACGCTATTAGCGGGAGAACAACGGCGACGACACACTCGCAAAAAACAGCAAACGGAGCGGCACACGCAATATCCGGACAGCTGCGTATTAGGGCAGATAACTGGTAACGGTCCTTGGCGACATCGTGGATACGCAGACAACGCGAAGGGAAGACACTAAAATGAGCGTCGTCCGTTTGGACGAATTACCTTTTTACACGTCCGATACAAATAATGTGTTTGGGTGAGTTTTTTTTACCAAGGGCTGAAGAGCGGATAGGCCAGTCGGGAAATTGGGATTTTTTCAGTGGGTACCTGTCCGTACCGAATTATGGGGCCCTCAGTCTCAACGCCGTATTTTATTTTTTAAATGTTATTAGTTAATTATTATTAACAAATAATACAATAATGAACTATATACACAAATACACAATTCGGAAAAAGTTTATTTTATTGATTTAGAAATGATGAAATAAATATTTTGCTTTGCGTTTACAATATTACATCTACATTGTACGTATACGCTATGCAGCTGATGTAATAACTTTCTCGTATAATATCTGTTTTAAGGATTGGGTTGTGATAACACCTAATAGTGCGCTTACATACTTCAATAAATAAACAAATTTATTAGTTAAAAGTTCAAAATTAAAATTAAAATTAAAAATATCTCATGGCTATAAATACTTATAGGTAGCATCACTTTCCGGTGACCATTTTTTCATGATAGAGGTAGAAAAACATGTTCTATTAAAATGTCTAATGTTAGATATTAAACGATACCTAAACTTTTATGAATTTCTAACTGAAAAATAATCTACAATACATTTGAAAAATTGTTCATGTCTATAAATAGCTCAAAAAGGGTAAAAATAGTTTAAAAATTTTACCATATACAGAAAATACTATAATTATAAACATTTGGAGAACATTTCAAGAATCTGCGGTTATTCGTTTTGATAATACAACAAAATATCAAAATCGATATAATCAATCCTAACCGAATCGGGACTATACCAGCACGTACCTTTATGGTAGATGTAGCGGCGACCGCCGAACCATCTATCAGGTGGTCGTCATACTTTAGGTTTTGCGTTCACCGTCGGCAGCCAAGTCGGAATATGTATCTGCTATCCAGCATAATTTCTAAAAGTTCGACGACGACAGTTATAGGCGTGGTGTTTTGTTTCTTCTAGCACTGTTATTTTGTCTATTCTCGGCAGCGACGACGGTGGTCGGTTGCGGTTAAATTATATAATACAAACGGTATTGCAATGACATAAAGATATTTCTATAACTGTAACTGATCGAAAATATAATAATTCGTCGATGTCCGTTTTTAGTATTTATTCGAATATCTCCGAGACAACGTTGTTTAATGTTTTGACCGTCTGCAGCCAGTATAATATAATCGCGACGCATAGAATGATTTACGGCACTTTTTTTTCCCAAAAAGCATCGATACACGGATATTGTATAATTATTATTAAATACAATTACCCATTATATGCGTTGTTTACAAAAAATAATATACATTGATTAATTTAAATTATTATATTATGTTTTTTATTATGTACCGTGACACGTACGACTCGAGACTTATCGCACACATTTACAAAACAATGGTCATATTATATAGGTAAGGTACTAAGGTAGTGTACCCACACATTTTTACATACAGCTGGTTTCGTTAGATTACTTTGCAAAATATGTTTTTAATTCATTGGTTTGAAATGTGAATATTCTAATTTCCGTAGACCTAAGACGAAGCGGACTATAATATTAGTATAATAGCCACGGACTAGGCGACTTTGACCACCATCAAGGCGGGAACTACTACTCTGACATATAAGCATCAACATGTGTCAGGAGAGTCTATAGACTCATACGACGACGTTTCAGACGGACTACCCACCAAATTATCGCCATGTGGCGACGGTACCGAGCGACTCACGCAGAGGCGGTATAATCGTGCTACCAAGGTATACATACCACAACGGTGCACCGTGTAGCGTATTACCCTGGTATACCTCTGTTTAACAAGGTGTACCTATTGGCGCCCGCAATGTTAACCTGGTGGAGCACCACGCAATGTAAAACCTGGTTCACCATAGTTATGTACCCGGTATACAATGGTGTACACGATTGCCTCGCACCTAGTGGATAGCGATCAGATACCGCTCGGAGAAAAGACGTTTTTCACGTACCACCAACCGAATTATCGCCAATTGGCGACGGTACTGATCGACTCGCAGAAGGGCGGTATAATCGTGCTACCGAAGTATACACCAAGACGGTGCACCGCGTAGTGAATCCTGGTTACCTATGTTTAATACGGTGTACATTGGCGCCCGCATAGTTAACCTGGTGGTACACCACGCAACGTATAACCGGGTTCACCATAGTTTTGTACCCTGCTTACAATGGTGTACACGACTGCCTCGCTCCCAGTGGACAGCGGTCGGATACCGCTAAGTGGAAAGCCGGTCTGATCCATCATTGGATGGGTCATAGACTCTAAACTACGGTTTATGGTTGACTTGGTCAGAATTTCAGATTCCGTCAATGATTTTTGTCCGCGATGGTGGCCAAAGTGGCCTAACTGATGTCTTGGTTGTAATAATATTCAGCTTCGTCTTACCTGTTGGCTGTTACGTAGTGATCTCCACACACTATCGTTCAATGTCCGACTAGGTTTGACTGAAGGACACAGAAGACCATACAGCTTTAGACTTCCTCTCAACTTCAATATCTTTGAATATGTACGTAACCTACCTAATATTCTATAAAATTAAAAAATTAAAATATAAAAAGAAAAACGTTTTCAAATTTACATCATTGGTGGTGATATTGGATATTCACTAGATTTCTCATTTAGCAATTTTCTTAATTAGTTGGAATTCAAAAACTAATAAATGTAGAACATACATGAAAACTTAACTGAACGTTTATATTATCATATTCTATACAAATATATATTTTAAAAATATTTTGACTCATTTTCAGCTGTTTACGGACAATTTTAAAATCAATAAATGTTATTTGTTTGACCAAAATGCGTGAAAATTGAATACAAGGCTCTTGGTATATTGTTACAATATTAGTTGAAAAGTATTAAAAATACAAAGGCTTATTTTTTTTTATAAGCTTTTAAAGTTCGAATTTTGACAAACTTTATAAATTTTAAATTTAATACCTAATTATTTTGTAGTTAAAAATGTACAAATTATTCAACTTTTATAGCTAAAGATTTAAAATGTAAGACAAGGTTCCACGTAGATAGTTTATAATATTATATAAATTACTTTATTTACAATAATATCATAAAATATACTTGGTAATATCATAATCTTCGCTCAGAATCGTTTTTCTTATAAAATTATATTATATCATTGAATTCAAATTTAACAAAAATACACAATCCAATACTTGTACCTACCGTAAAGCAGAGCAACAACCACTTACCCACCTTTTTTTGTTTATCCTTAATCATTACAGTGCGATATTTGTATGACATCAATTTTTACCGTACCTAAATATACTATTTTGAGTATAAGATATAATGTGATGCAATATTTTATAAACATTGAGGACGATTTTTTGTAAAATGTTTGGTCAAGACTAGTTTATACTTTTATTAAATAATAACTATAATAGCGGTACTAAATTACAACAAATCCCTTATCCCTAGGACGTAACCATAATTATATATGTATGTAATTTGTATTTATTAGATTTACCAGATTCGTTACCTAATTTTTTATTAATTTTTTTACGTTATCATGTTGTGTTTATTATGTAACATAAATTTTTTTCGTTTTTTTTTTCATTACCTATATTTGTGGTTTTGTATATTATTTTAGTAGTTTTATTATTGGCATTTTATAACCGGACTTGACAAGAAGAAGAATAGTAAAATGCACTGTTTCTCAGCTATAAGTAACTCCTATGAGCTCTAATATTTACAACGGTAACCATAGGTGGTCTTAGAATTTGAATTTTGAAATGAATTTTTAATCTCGTACACATTTTAAACATAATAAACGAGCCTGTGTGCCTCCCGCAGGTAAATTATTGAACTAAAAGCCGGGTTTTAATAAATTTTAATAAATGTTAATAAATCGAATCTATCCTAAGTGAACCTATCGTTCTATAAGTAATTTCAACTAGGTTCAGTAATATTAACGCAATTAAAACAGAATCTAACTACAACTATAACTTTAGTATAACTACGACCTGCAGCCACATCTTAATATTGGTTAACAGCACGTGAAACTTAGCACGCTAAGTACTAGTCAGTAGTCGGCAGCTATTCTAAGTCGAGGAAAAAAATTACATTAATTGATTTTACATTATTTTACTTTAAACACTATAATATAAAAACCAAAGTTAAACAATTTAAAACTTATTCAATTCAATTATTAACACAATTTACTGTCAAAATATTAGGTACAATATAAATAAAGTAATTTTATTCGATTAAACATTTACAAAGTGTATATTGTCGTCAAAAATAAACAATATATAAACAAGGTATTCACCAGCTTCCTATAATAATAATATTTATGTAGCCATGCACAGTATAACATACAATATATAAATATTTTTATTTAGGTACTAGCCAACACAGTATAATATAATGTCAATTTTATATACGACATAGAGTTTATACATAATATTAATATGATAAAGTTTATACTGATTAACAAATAAGAAAGAAATAGAATACTAATGCATTTTTATATCAACATAACATTATAATAAAAGTGAATGTTATTTGAAAACCAACAATGTTTAGATTTAAAGTATATAAATAATTAATTAACAAGGGTTTTGTTTTAAATTTAGTGATATCAATATTCAATTTCCTAAACATGAGTCTATTCCTACATAGACAGTATTACATTTTCCAAAATGTCTGTTTACTTTTATACAGTTTAAATGACTTAAAGTTTTTAATCGAGTATTGTAAGAAACAATAAATGTAATCAAAATTTAAACATCGTCACAACTGTAATTTTTTTTCCCAAAAAGCATCGATACACGGATATTATATTATTATTATTAAATACAATTACCTATTTTATTTTAACGAGGATCGGTGAGGCGTAATTTCAGTTTTTTTAATTTATATTGTCACTCGTGGACACGAAAATGAGCCCTGCTAAACGGTGTATACCTATAATTAATAAATATACATTATGCACAAATAGTGACAGTTTGTAGGTAGGTAGTAATAATCAAATCTTAAAACAAAAACCTGTAATATTTTAAGGAATTCAATAAACACAAATAACTATTGTTTATAGTTTATATAATAATAATATATTGTAATAACACATTATCGGTTTTCATTTTTGTAAATACCAAACGTTAGGCAACCTACACATTATACATATTACTTGTATAGCAATATAAATAACTTCTATATTTTAAAATATTTATATTATAGTTATTAGGCGGATTATGGACCGTAGTCACTCATAATCGTTTTCCTCGTATTTTTCTCATGGTATTATATAATTCCAGGGCAGTGGCGTAATTGAGAATGTTTCATGGGGGGGATAAAAATTAATTTGTATGGCAAACTTGTGGAGGGCTTTGCCCGTGATACATCATCAGATTTCTCTATGTTTTCCTTAAATAATAAACAAGAAAATGTGTAGGTAAAATTATTATTAATTATTATTATAAATTATTAAATTCTATTTTTTTTTAATAAACTTATTCAATTTGTATAATATAATAATCAGGGCTAGGAACTTTATGCGCTAAAAAACAATGAAATATGTGCATACGTATGCACTAAAAAAAACCAAAATATGCGGTATAATATGCATTTATTATTTTAAAAAAAAGTATTTAAAAGCATAATTATAGAGAAAAAAAATTATTTTTGAATCATAAATATTTTATTTATATTTTTCTTTTGATAATACTGAATCTGTAAACCTGGCCGGTCATTACGGTCATTAAAGGCCAATTCTTATTTCCTAGTAAAAACACTATAAACCATACGGGCGAGCGTCGCCGACGGCAATACTGACAGCTATTGGTAAAAATAAATATTTTATTCTTGAAAACATTTTAATTAAATAAGACGATTAAAATTTATAATATTTATAAACATTTACACAATATTTCAACTATTACTCGGTATAGTATAATTCAAAATATTAACTAGGAAACCGTGTGCGGCGGCTATTTATTTTTAAATTATTTAATTTACAATATTCAACTATCAAAAACTTGTTTGTTGTAGATTTCTTCTACATTTTTACCATAAAATGCATTTATATACTCAAAATCTTTAAATATGCATAATCATATAAATTTAGTAAAATATGCAAAAATATGCAACATAAATTGTTGTATTTCAACTGTATGGTTCATGAAACGAATTTGTATCGAATCAGATTTGAAATATGCAGCTTCCTGAGAAAGATGCAAACGCATAAAGTTCCGAGCCCTGATAATAATTAATATGACATAATAGTTTATTGAATAAACTGCAGGGACTGCAGTTAAATTTTTAATACATTTTTTAACTGGTGTTTATTTAATTTTGTATAATTTTAGCGAGAGTTGTAATGCTAATTATAAATTATAATAAGTGTATAAAATACGTCATACATATTTTGATCGATTTTAAAACATTTAATTCCGGGCCTAATAATGTTTATAGTTATTTTGAATAATTTAAAATTGTAATACTTACATCAGGGCTAGGCTTCTTTTCAAAAAATTTCATTAGAGTACTACTAGTTGCTGGTAATTTTCTTTCTTTTTACTCCATTTTTCGTTTAGCTTATAAAAATAAAATCAATTACTATGTTGTGTGACACTGTGACTATGAGGGAAAGACACGGTGTGTAACTACAGTACAGTAGGTACATACCTACTGTAGTGTCTATACGTAATCGCAATAATCAATGTTGATACTTAGTGTCGGCGCTTCGTAGTATTCGTTCTACGAAATGTAAATCTTCAAGTTATATTTTTATTATTATATTATGTTTTAGGAATGGTGGTTTTTCGCATTGTCGAATTACTCGCCGTCTATAATCTTTATGCATTTAGTGTATAGGAAGTAGGTAGGTAATGTAATTTGGTACAGTATGTGACAGGCACCCAGTGTTTATTAATAAATAAGAATTACAATTAATCAAACCATTTATTTTAAAATCATGCTTATCGTTTACCGGGTAAATATTAATTATAACCAGGTAATATTTATACCGACACAACCAAACATTTTATTTTATTTTTTTCTAGTTTCGTAATAATTTATAAGTTTGTATTTGAACTATTTGTAGGTATAAGAAAATATATAAATACAGCTAATCCCCCATATACCCCCGCAATAACAGCCCTGGTGCAGGGAGTCAAACTGAGTTTTAATGTTTCGGATTTCGTATATTAGAAACTGAGAAAAAAATTTTGTTAACGGGTTGTGGGTACTCCCACCATAGGCTGTATATAATATGCAAAAGTTTTTGGATTCCTAACTTAAAGTTTCTAACTTTAAATGATATTTTTTAAACATAAAAATATCCAAGGTTTCAATGATTCTGATGAAACCATAAAATGTACTTATACAATGAACAATATATTTGATGCATTAAACAGAAAATATCAGAAAGAAGTAATAAACAAAAATATAGTGAAGATTTAGATGTTTTTTGTATTTGTATTGTCTGTGTTGCATACTTGTGTAAGTAGAAATGGAAGTATAGTTTATATTATGATCAATGTATTTTTTATTCAAATGGTGTTTGCATAAAGCAAAATTAAAACATAACTTTTTATTTATTTGGTTACTGCTCACTGAAAAAGTTAATAATTGTTGTTTGGTTTTTGTGAAAAATATATATTACATAATATATTATATATTGTAATGCTGCTTATATTACTTATTATTAGTTATGTTCTATATCCAATATTATATTGTACTTTTTCACATATTATTTATTAGTTGGCATATAAAGATCTAATAAATACTTATAAACGTTTTAAGTTTATTTGAAAGGGCATACTATTTACTGTTTATTTTAATAATATTATAAAATTAAAATTGATTATCATTATTGATACAATTGTTTAGATAGAACATTTATAATATTATATGAAATAACTACTTGGAGTGCTACACATTAATTATTGCAATAGCCAATTTTGATACCATCTTAGCAGTTACTGCTGTAGTTGATGTGCAACCTATATATATATTTAATCATGGTCTGTGGTCAATGGATAGTCCAGGTTATGATAATATTATACCTATGGTATGTTAAATGTTAATTCATATTAAATTATTAACTACACATTTTGTTTTACACTTGGTTGTAATTACTATACTTATTAACGTCCACAGGGATTTATTACAATTGTTCATAGTAATTCATAATGCAGTTTCATAAATGGTATTAAGTGTGGTATAATTTGGATATCAATACGTTGCAAAGTAATTAAATTAGAAACATAAATAATATGTATTTAACTATGGTATATATATATTTTTGACTATTATATCAATGTACATAATAATATGTTATTTTTATTGCCTATAGTATAACTAAATTGAATACAAACTAAATTTTAAACATTTTGTAATATGGCTAATATTGTTAAATTTACATTTGTATTTGCCTATCATATTTATACTAATTTTTTTGGTTTTGTGAAAGTTTCTGATCCTGTGCTCCCAGTACCTACAACTGATATAAAGAATTAAAAATGTTTCCTAAAACATAATGTTGAATTAGTAAAAATCATAATAATTTATTATAGTCGTTACCAGTTAGATAGACATGGCGGCGGTGGAGCGATAATGGTACACCAGGGGTTATCAGTACTTGGATGTTATTACCAAAAAACAAATATTGAAGTATACTTTATTCCAAATAAGAAACACCACGGCAACCACGGGAAAAACCAGTTTTGCTACGTAAAAGTGGGTGTTTTTTCTTATTTGAAATAGAGTATAAACTAGTAAATATCCACCTTAATTAGTATATTCAGATATTACATAGTTTCCATATCACATTAATTTTTTAATACTGTCATTGTCAGCCGAGGTCATTTATTTTATACATTTATGATAAACAACTAGGTGAGGCGCGTGTCGTGGCCCAAAGTTGAAACACAACGAGTTGCAATTAGTTTGGGGTACACCTACTGAAAATTGCTGCCGTAGCCTTGCCAATCTATCTGATAACGCTGTTACTGTTGTAAAACTATATTACTTGTGGAGGAGGCTGTAGGGTCCATAAAATGAAACTGGAGTAAGTCTTGAATTCCTAATGATTTCAGTAACAACACGGTGTTAGCTCTAGATTGGTTCTTAGGTTTTCAGCAACAGTACTTATTAGTAAATCGTCTAATGATCTAAAAAATAGCCAAAAATGACCTTAAAAAATGCATTTTAGCACAAAAATGAACTTAAAAATGCCATATATTTTTTTTTATACGAATTGTAATTTATAAAAGAGATATAATTAGTATTTATGATTTTATTAAAAAAAAACTAAAAATTTGAAATATTGACTGCTACAATGCTTCTATGATGTAACACGAACTGACTGATTATTTATTATTTGACCGAATACGGGTGACGCTCCACAGTAATCATAATAAATTAAGATAAGATAAAAATTGAATCGAAAAAAAAATTGACAATGTGTATGGAAAAACCCGATAAACCTTCTTAAATATCAAGAAAATAATTTATCTTTAGATAATATTTTGAATAGGCTGAATTTCTATATTGAACAAATATGCATTAAAACCCAACAAAATGACCCAATAATGCTTAAAATGCTCTAAAAATGAAATAATGTCAAAAAATGCAAAATAAAATTTGTAGTTTTCAAACCCTCGTTACATGAAATTAATTATGTACTTAGAAAGCATTGTGTACGATCAACCAAAAAAATATGCACTTTGCACTGAAATCCGAGCCCTAATAATAATTAATAATAGTGTCGAATTAAAATATTAAAAAGGTAATTTATTTATAGTTAATTTTAATAAGAATATCTAATTATTTGAATTATACCTTTTCCAGTATTAGGTGTAGCTCCTGAACCACGATTACTATCCTACTTGTTATACTTCTACGCTGGCGTAAATCTTGGTGTTTAAGTAATCATCATCAATACTTGATATGGGTGGGCATGTCCCAAGTAGATTTATATTAAGACATATTTTGATTATCTTCATCTCAAGTAGTTCTAAAAAATAAGAGATTGTTATAATTTTGTACAAAAAACCAATCACTTGGCTATATTATTGAAAATGCTTACAAATAATAATTATAAATGACAAAGATAAGTGGGCAGGTATTTAAATATTGAAAAAAAAAATGTATTTTAAAATTTAATTTACGTTTATAAAGTAAAATACATGAATAAATTATTTATTCATATTATAACTTGTTTTAATGTAAATATAGGGAAAAAACTCTACTTGGGCCTTGTTTGATTATATGTTAATTTGCTTTAATATTATAAGTTATAATATTATAATTATAAGTTAACTGTAGTAGGAATCCAGTAATTAGATTTTCTAACACGTGTGTAAGACAAAAACAACACATGTGGGTGTAGACACTAGGTTCTAGACACTTTTAACTATTTTTAATCTGAGAGTTCTTCAAATGCTTTTAATTATTTGAGTATTTGCGCCTGGTTCTAAATTCACAAAATTCTCAGTGATAAAAAATAATACTAATGTCTGTATGCATATGCAATGAAAATGCATTTGGACATAAATCAACTCAACTGTTACATATAGACAATTTTATGGCATTAGGAGTGAGAGATATATAAAGATAACATATATACTCAGTTATTTTAAATATTATAGTGAATTTACCAGTTATTAAAATTAAAGGTAAGAATATTATTTAAAACCCCAGTTCCCCACATAAGGTTTTTTTGTTACTTTATATTGTAAACAAGGTATGAGTAGGTATTACAAAATTGACAAAATTGTAGAATGTTAAAATGCTCATAACTTGTTAAAAAAAACCATACATAGACAACAAAATATAATATAATAAGTTTATAAAAATGTAACCATATTATAACATAGTTATTAGTATGCAAATGCATTAATATCATTCATATATAATATTATTAATATTAATGTAGGTAATCGATTCAGTTACAGAAAACTAACTATTTCATACTAGTACAATTTTAAAAATCCACGAGATCCCTTTCACTCACTCGAAGACTGTTAAAAAAAACTCACCTAATTGGTATATCTTGAAGTCTGACATTAGGAATTGAAGGTTCATCTTTATTTCTAATAGATGGTGTTCTACTGAATCGGTGATCACGGATAGGTACCACTTTTTCTTGTTTTTTTATAATAATATGGTTCATTTTGTTGGTTCCATTTATCACTTTTGTTGCGTATAAAAAATGTTTAATATGATAATTTAACTTTAAAATGTTTAATAAACAATCATTACTTACTAGTTACTACTCCTCCTCAAACGATGACGTTTCTGCTTATCTTTAGAATCTGAAGATGAATAATTTACACTACGGTTAGGTATATGATTTTTTCAATATTTCTTGTTTTGATAATTCTCCAGCGTCTGTTGCAGTTTCTTCAAGAGCAGATTGATAATGTCTATCCATTACCTATATATTAAAATATAAAATTAATATATTTACCACACAACTTATTGTTAAGTCATAAATTCTTAATGGCTTTTGATTGTATGTTTTAGATTGCTTTTTAAAATTGTCTCTTTAACATCTTGTTCTTCATTGTCGTTATCTGTAAAGAAGTGTAAAGTCGAATTCTTGGTTTTTCTTTGGCCTTTAATTATTCTGTTCTTATATGTACCATACCACCACACAATCTATTTTTTCTATTCATCTATTCTATGGATATAACAAGACAAATCAAATAGGTATCACCACCGTGATGATGACTGCGAATGAGCGAAAGATGATCGCCCGGTTAGCGACGGATATTTGGAACTGACTGAGTTGGCGGTATGAGTTATGGTCAAAGTCTTTGGACGACATGCGATCAAGATATACAAGAAATAAATTGGGGTTCAAGATCGTTCAAGAAGTTACATGTGCAATATACAAGCAATACGTACCGGACTCAGACTTCGATACCATTTTTAAAATCTTCGATCACTGCTATACAGCACGAACAGGGTCGACGATATGTCCGAGTATGGTCAAAGTTTTAAACAGCGACAACAAAATACGTTGGGTCGGCGAAAACGACAAACACTGGTACGGACAGACAGGTTAGGTTAGGTTAGAGATGAAAATCAACAAAAGCCGAGGTCGAGAGTAGCGTTAAGTTCGAGCTGCGAAACAGTCGTCGTTCGTATAAAAAAAAGGTCGTAGGTACGAGGTACCTACTTCGTGACGATGCGTGAGACGTGAGTTGGCGCTTGGCTCGGTGGTCAGCTGGACACGGGTGGGAAACTTGGAAAACGTTTCGCAAAACCCACTGCAAAATACAACAATAATTGATAATTATTATATTTTTCTGGGTTTTCTTTACGATTTATGATCATATTATTACTGTATTATCTGAAGTCCGAACCTCTGAAAAACATGGAAACGAGCTGCAGCTGGTGCGGGCGCACCGATATGACATTAGAACTACCTATGTTTACCCGATAACGTTAACTTTCACGGTTGGCGGACAGTCTGTATACGCTTGATTAGTGGGACGTCACAAATGTTATTTATTTATTTACTTATTTATTTAGAATTCAACGGGACTAGCCCTTTTACAAAATTTAAAGTGGTATATAGACCAATAATGTATAGAAAAAAAATTTTTACAGAAAATAATAATTATTAAGCACAACACATTTACATCATCATAATCTGCCAGTGGATTAGACCTGTCTCGAAAAAATCGTGGTCTTGGTAGCAATTGTAAAACATCAATAATAAATAATTCATCATCACTAGATGAAGATGAAGCCGACGAATCCATTGATTATTAATTTTAAAAAGAAACAATGAAAAATGAAAATATTTAATTATTGAGTCAAAACAAATAATTAAATAAACAATTCAGTATCAAAATTGTCACCAATAACATTGATAACATTCGTATAATTAATCGATCTGTAAGTTACAGAACCAAAATCCGATCTGTATTTTACAGGTCCAGTAGTCTATAGTTTACAGAGCCGTTACCGCTATCGGGCGTTCAAGCAACACCCACTTTTATTTACAGAGCCGTTAGCGGTTAACAGTGCGATAACGGTTCGGTAAGTCACTACAGGACGTTTATGCAACCCGCCCTAAGTAATAATGAAACGTTTATAAATATAAAGTATACAAATGATTAAAAATATCAATCCTTATCAAAATTTTGATTTGGATCCAAACAAAATAATTTAATATAGTCATTAGTCACTGCTAAATAGCTTCATAATTCGTTTTAATTTTTTTAATTCAAATTTAAAATTGAAAGAAGATACTATTATTATTATTTTAAGTTCTATTTGCAAATAGTAATGGCTGGAAATCATTTATTATCAATTACATCAATTTTGGACTATTTCAAAAATAATATGAAGCAGTCCTGTCAATCATAGTCCGTGGTCACCGACTGCCGGCTGCCGAGTTCCCTGAAATTAATTTATTTAATTTATTTATGGTTTCATTGTACAAGTAGAAGGCGAAAAGTAAGTACTCGAAAAATTTGATATTCGATCCCGGCTGTCGACGATCCACGTAGGTAATAGGTAATCTACCTATCATAATATTTATAGTCTCGTCGGGCATTTGCCATGTTCCACAGAATATTTTGATTGAGCAGTTCGGTCGACCAAACTACAGTTTTGCGATCTCTCGTCGCCAAACACCATCATCGTGACTACACTGTTCCAAAATCGTGTACGAAGAGTATGGCGATCCAATAAAAGTCGTAAGTCTCGTAGAGCAAACGCTACCCGACAAACTCGACGACGAACAGGTACCTATGGGCTATGATGCTACTGACAGTCTTTACACAAACAATTTAATAATATATTTACTTGTTTATTTCTAAGGTCTTGGTGAAAATGATTGTTGCGCCCGTCAATCCTGTCGACGTCAACACTATTCAAGGTGTGTATCCCGTGAAACCGCCATTGCCTGCTACTGGAGGCTATGAAGGAATTGGGGACGTATTGGTAGTAGGATCATGCGTTAAAAATCTCTGCCCTGGCGATCAGTTATAGCAGACGGTGCTATGGGTACTTGGTGTACAACTGGCATATTCGATTCTAGACTTCTAAGAAAAGTTAGTAGTATAATACTATAACATAACATATTAACATATTATAAAATATGTTTATTTTGATTGACTTGTAATGTTACAAAAATAAACATAACGAAAATCATCATATTATTTAAGGTAATTCACAAAACATGCTCATCCCCATTTTTCCTTTAAAAATGAATTTATTCAAATTCTTATTTTTGGAATTTTTAAACTGAAATGTTTCACTAAACAAAAATGATGTTATTATACAAAATGGAGCAAACAGTGCATGTGGTCAGAACATTATTCAATTGGCAAACATTTTTGGCTATACAATTGTAAATATTATACGACTTGGAAAATTTGAAAAATCATCTTAAGTTTCTGGGTGCCTTATACTTACTAAAGAAGAATAAATTAAGGTAAAATAGTAATTATTATATTTCAGTTTGTATTTTGCATTTATATGGTCAATCCAATATATTAATATATACATTTTTCTTATTTAGGACTACGGATTTGTTTAGAAGTGGAGTTTTACCCAAACCACGTTTAGGAATAAACAATATAGATGGTAAAAGTTCCACAGAAGTTAAACGTACATTGAACAACGGTGGTGTGATGGTGACTTATGGTGGTATGTCAAGAGAACCAGTCATTGTTCCAACTCCTTCTTTTATATTTAAAGACATTCAACTCAGAGGTTTTTGGATGACTAGATGGCGTAAAGAAAATGTTAACACTGAGCATTACATCCAAATGTATGATGAACTTTTGCAATTTATGAAATATGGCAAGTTAGTTGCACCAGCTTACAGAACGTCATCATTAAACTCATTCAAAGAAGTGTGAAAAAATACTATATCCAAGGGCTTCATTTGTCATAAATACTTTTTTAGTTTACAAAAATAATTGCTGCTACTGATACATATAAGATATCATAAATATACTTGTTTGTTTCAATAATATACTCTTAAAGTTTCAACTAAATTGTATATTATATTGTATATATTATTTATAAATATTTCTAAAATTAATCTCTGTTATAATTTAATGTTAATTAATTTTTAAATACATTTTTTTGAATTGAATTAAATAAATTAAGGTCTTGGTTCACTTTTAAAAATATCTTGCTGTTATGTTAAAATAATCAATAGTAGTACCAAATGTTTTAAATTAATTTATTATTATTTTTATCCTAAAACAATTTCTGATAAAGTACTTAATAAATATTATGTAGCATTATAAGTTGTAATGATTTCCTCAGTATGCACATTAACTAAAATGGAGTATTACATTACACACATTATGTAACCTGTTTACTAGAAATATATTTTTAATTAAATCTTATTAGATACTAAATATGAATATGTAGACCCTAAACAGACAACCAGCCATTTCTTATGAATCGTGTATCTATATTATATAGTATAGGCGCAACTAGAGATACATTAAGGGGTGCTAAAACTATATTTTATACTATACAACCTATTATAAATTTAAAAATCATTTATAACAAAGTTTTGTTATAACTCCAACTTAATTACCTATTTAATTGAATAAATTATATTATTACCTACACTTACAAAGTAAATAATTCTCTTATTATTATAATATAATATTTAACAAGTTACAATCATATAACAAAAACGTTTAATATTGGTTAATAAGAATATAATGCATTATTTTAAACCGGTTTTCTTTGTTTTTGTACTGTAGGTAATCCAACATTGATTCGGTTTTTATGCTATTTGAAACATCCTTCTAAATATTTACAATGGACAAGTCAGTAAACCATTACTGTAACATACTTGTCCTCAGACCTCAACCAATTTTTAATTTTTTGCATATTAGAAAAACACTACGTTCACATGATACAGTAAACAAAATTTATTGAAATTGTAACTGAAATTTGAAATAAATAAATTATGTTAGGTAACACTCTTTTTGAATTCTTTTTTTTAATAAAAACTTCAAATAAAATAAAATATCATATAAATTAAGGAAATTGTTTTTTTGTCACTTAATGTTTAGTGTTTTATTACAGGGACTAAGAGGTGCTGAATTAGAGATTACTTCACAGCACCCCCTTAGTTGCGCCTATGTTATATAGTCAATATAGTGGTTTTTATTCAATAAACTTCCTGTGTGGTGGGGGCATGGGGGTCAAGTATGAAGTAAATGTTCTCTCTATATATTATGTATATTAAAAAATTTTCATAATCATTATTGTTGTTTTTATTTTTATTATTTGTAAGGTAAATTTTTATAAATAATGAATAGGTATAATATTATATATTTGAAGACATTTCAAAGTGAAAACAGACGTGTAGTTATAACAGCTGTAATTTATAAGTACTTAAACCTTTAGGAATCAAACCAATCTCAGGTGTTTCAAAAAATAAATGGATATTCATAAGTTCACCATTTAAGTATTGATGTACGTCAAGTAGATTTTGTTCTATACCACATTACAACTCTCTGTACCTATTCGTTAATAAAATTCCTCAATGTATATCCAGTAAATCCTAACTGAAGACCATAAAGCAATACTTACCAAGTATTTAATTAATGATTATAAGCACTTCTGGTCAGTAACCAGTTAAAAAGTTAAAATTTTAGTTATATGACAAATCGAATGAATATCCAATATTGTAAATATTCAATTAACTATTTTCTTAGGACAACTCAACTCAACTATTTTGGAAAATATGGTTAACATGCCCTACTTTGAGTATAATTTAATGAAATATCAGTTCCTAATAATTTGAATTAATAGGTAGGTTATAGCCCGTAGGTACCTAGTGATGATTCCGAGTGTTTAACTCTAGATTTTTTTTCAATATTTATAATCTTACAACCATAAAATATATTTTTAATAATCAAATAGTGCATGTTAAAAAATCGGCCATGTTAGCCCCCATACATAACAAAATCATTTGACCACCACTGGTCACGGTTTAGTGGTGTATAATATGAAAATAAGTAAAGGAGAGTTAGCCAGAGAGAAAACTGATAGCCATATCAGATTTTGAAATCGAGGTATAGGTGATCAATATCACTGATTAGTACCTAGTACCTACCTACCTAACAAAAGAATTTTACATTTTATATTAGATTTTCCTCTGAACTGTTTTAAGTTCGTGACGTCATCGGGAAAAGGCGATCCTAACACCTTCTTAATGTTAGTAAGTCTAATTTTTAGTCAGCATTTTATACCAATGCTCAAGACGTATAGTAAGTAGGTTCTACTTAAATTGTAGTAAATCGTATTAGCTGATAAATTTCGATAGATATCATGTTAGGTACCTAACTACCTATGCTTTTAATCCTTATGCATAATAATATAATATATTAATACAATACAATATAAAACTATCAACCATTAATAATCATTATTAGGGCACGGATTTGATGCCTCAACAATTCTGCAAAAAGCATTAATGACATAAAAAACTCAAAAAATGCCCTAAAAATAAAAATATTATATATTATGTTTATGACCTAAATACTTAAAAAAAACGCTCATAACACTATTTAAAGTTAGGTAATAAAATTGTTTATCAATTTTAAAATTAAAAATTACAATTTATAAACATACCTACGTGATTTTGATTTAAATTTGAATTTTAAAATTGATTTTAATCTGGAATACAATTAAAAATGTAGTTTTAAGTACTTTTTGTAATTAAATTGTTGGATTGGTGAAAATAAAACATTGACAAATAATTTACTCATAATTTTTATCTGAATTGTAATAAATGCTCTACATCTTTAAAAAATTGATCTTAAAAGTCACAAAAATGACCTAAAAACGAGAAAAAGCATAATTAAAATTAGTTGTACAGATTCGGATGTTATTGAAACACATCGTGTATGTTTGATTTCGAAATACATCGTCAATTTTTAGTTATTTGAAAATTAATTTTAAATTTGTAATATGTTGTAAAATACACCTTAAAAGATGAAAATATTCAATCGTCACAAAATACATAGGTACTTTATATACCTAATAGGTATTAGTTTAAAATGCTACCTAAAATTCAGAAAAAATATGCAGGGATCAAGGCTTTGATAGTTTTTAAATACAGTGCGGTCACTAATTACTATGACCACAGTTAATTTTTTCAATATTCAATTTTATTGCTATCGAAAACTTTAAGTAACTAGGTACTTACAGCCTACAGGTCATATTAAGTATGTGGTAGACTGGTACCTATATGTATATACAATGGTTTATGTTATCCGTTTTGTCCTGTAGAATCTACCAAAATGATTACTATCTATAGAATATATTTATTATATTTATATATACATAATGACTTGTCCTGAGTGATTCATCATCGCCTATCCGGAACCGCTGAAGCTATGAGTATGGAATTTGGACAGCAGTTTTGTTTTGTGATGTAGACCAGGGACTGGAACCGGAACCAAAAGAACCGGTTCTTAGAGAAAATCTAAGAACCGGAAACGGAACCGGACCCCAATTTAATATACAATAAGTTTTCCGATTCTTTTAGGTACTTATTGGTTCTAAGAAAAAGTCATGTATTTCAAATAACATATTATAAATCTGTCTCACAGTCTCAAACACAGTCACACACTCACACATTGACACATACGAGTAATTTACGACTTATTAATCCTACGGTCGTACTGTAATTTTGTGTTTTGCTTATTAGTTATTAGCAACTTCTAAGACCTAAACTCAGTACACTTGTTAATCAGTTAAAATCAATTTTAAAAATTGAATTCACTTCTTAAATTAATAATTTCTTACCTAGTAAAATTATTAAATTAATTTCTGATTTTATTAATAACTACTGTTTAATTCTTCAATTACCCACCTAATAATAAATGATTTCAAAATTATGATTTAGCCAGTTTTATTAGTTTTTGTTTTCCAGTATAAATTTAAGAAGGAGGTTCAAAAAGTTCTAATAATATTTGTAACAAACTAACATTACACTATTTTAAATTAGCAATTATAAAATTAATTTTGCAAACTGAAATAAATTGAGTAAAATAAAAGAAGTATTTGGAATGTATTTTAAATACTTTTTGAATGGATGTATTTGTATTTGTATTTGTATTCAAATGCAATTTTAAAAGTATCTTTTATAAGACTGGGCCAAGTTATGACTATATGAGTATAAAATCTACCTAATAAGCAATGGGTAATTTTTGAAAAAATTCATTTTTAAGAACCTGTAAGAACTGGAATTAACCGGAACCGGAACCCATATTTTGTAATTTTAAGAACCAGAACCTATTACATTTTTTTATAAGAACCGAACAGGAACCAGAACTAGAAAATCCTAAATGTTCCAGTCCCTGATGTAGACACCTACTATTGTGTATATGAGTGGTTCCCGGGATGATTTAGATTCACAATTGGACCCGGTAGGTGCAATCCGGGGAGGTGCTCTTACAGGAATTTTGAGATTTACGATGGAAAATTTTGTTATAAATGGTTGCTATTATAAGTTTCCAATAGCCATGTATCTTAGTATACAGAATGATACACTTACGAACGACGTGGGGTCCGTGATCTACCGCAGCTAGATTGCCTAGTGCCTACCCATGATAAGTGATGATATACTGCTCGCATAATTAGTAATTACAAACGAATCTAATATAATATAATGTACACCTAAAAACACATTGCTTCCGAAAAGACATTTTTTGCCGGGCAAAGGTCAGCTAGTAATACTATAAAATGTCTGCCGTCGGTGAACAGGTAGGTAGTAGGTACAGTCGTCAAATTCAGATGCGTAGTAGGTGTCTACTTAAAAACTATAATACGCCATTGATCACAAAAACTAAATAGTTTTATACTTATAAAGTACCTATAATTAAATGTTAAACAATTAATATTGTAGGTCCCTATACTACCATTACAATCAATGCATGTAATATCATATATGGCTGCGTACAATACGATATCGATGATTATATTAATAACATGTTTACATGCTTATACCTATACGTACCACCTACGTGTATTTGTGTTACGTCAACCGGACTGTCAGCCTGTGGTGCGAAAAACGGAAGGAGGCCATCCACCTCGAATATAAATTCGCACCTAAAGGATGTTCCCCACCGTATAGGTGTTGGTACGCGTAAAACACAATTATAATTTTAATGTAAGTATTAGGTATACCTATTATATAATATACAAACTGCACGCGTCTCCTATATTATACTATACGTTTTACTTTTAAAACAATATAATAGCAATATAATATATACAGGGTGCTTACCATATTCCACCATGTTGCAGACAACGGTTATGTTTTCCAATCGAGTTTGAAAAACTATCACTTTAGCGACGAAGACGAAGCTATAGCTCCATATAATGCGTTTGATGGTGTATTTTATTGATCGTTTAAAGTGTATGTGCACCTGTTGGAATTATTGGTAAAATATGTTAGTGGTGCATCACACTGCGCAGTATATAACCTAAGCTCAAAAGCATAAATATTTTGTTACCATGTCATATAAATAGGAATCTGATAGAAACCGATTTATGTGAATCAACTAAAAGACGTGTAATAGGGTTCCAGATGGCTATTGGCGATAGGCCACATTATATTGTGTGGTCGGGATTTTACAAATAACGTACAAAACATAATGATATACCCACCTAAAACCGATGCCAAGCTATAATACTCCTTCGAAAGAAACCAATTCCGTGTTGTTACCTTTATAAATATTAAAGTGAATAACTCTTAATAATTAGGTATCTGCGGTTTCCATCGGTGTTTGTTAATATGCGTTTGCCCTCGTCGTCGTCGCAGTTCCTATCCGCTTGCACACGCGGAAATAACGGACGCGAGTCATCTTTTCGTTTTCACGTCTCGACTGCGCGAAAAAAAAATTACACAGAGTGTGCAGACGGCCGCGTCGCGTATAACACGGTTCAGGTATAAGTTTTGAGGTATAGCGCGCCGCGTACAGTTTCGCCGACGCCGTCGCCGTCGTCATCGTCGCCGTTTCCATATTGATGTTCGCAGCCTGCACGCCGACGGATCGCCGCAAAATTTAGAATCGAAAATAAAAGGTAGGTACCGGCTCAGTGGCGTATACATAACTTTTGTATGGGGGGGGATCAGTTGCAAACCAATTATTATGGAACAAAAATACCTAAACCTAGGTATGTGCACATTTAAATACCTAATAAATGATAAAACATATATATATTCAATACATTTTATTTTAAATTCTACAAGTAGTTATATGTAGTTATGACTTGTTCGTACAACTTGCATAATATTTGTGATTGATTTTTGTTTTTAGATAATAATATTTATTATTTAAGCTATTTTTAGCTATTTTTATATTTCTTTTTCTAATGTATAGGAAAATGTATTATTATACGCACGGACATGCGGGCGTCGTCTCCGCCGCGTTGATATCGGTGACGGTGGCGACTGGCGACGGCCCGTGGCTGGTCTGCCACATATTATTATCTTATAATAATTTATTATACTTGTATATATAATATACATATTATTATCAAATATCACATAATACGATTATATGAATATGAAATAAATATATGATTACTGATTAATATTAAGTAAATTATTTTTAATTAATTGTTGAATGTGTTAAAATAAAAATTTACAAAAAATCCTTGCCATTTTTTTTCCTTGTAATTTCCTTACATTAAGTCATTAAGAACACTATTTTATAAAATTTTAAAAAAGGCCTATTGGGGGGGGATCTGACCCCCACATCCCCCCCCCTTGTATACGCCCCTGTACCGGCTTACACTTGCGATGCGTATACAGCGCGGAGTTATATAACTATTATACAGGGTACATAATAGCGTGGACTTTACGCTGTATAAGGTATATGATGATGTTAAATAATAATATACGGCCGCAAATACATAATATAGGAAATAGGAATAAATCAGTTTATAGCGCGTTGACTGAATATCAAACGAATCCGTTCGATCGGAGTATCACACGCTGACACCCCCGCTCGCCTATTATATGAGATAGGTCGCGTAATGTCGCATTTATTATAAATTTAGTATTATAAGTATTTAATATTGGGAGCTAATAATCGATGGTAAAACGTCGGAAACCCGGACGTCCTGCTGTAGTATATTATCAATTATCATACACTATTATAATGATGATGACTTTATATACCTACGCCAATAATTTCGAGGAGTACCTATATTACAATAATATTATGGTAGAGTGCGTCATAATGGCATATATATTGCGGCGCACCCCTACTATTTTTATTTTTTTTTGTGTACCCCTGCTATTTTTTGTATGGTCTGTGTTGAATAATTGAGCCCTTGGAACGCAGTTTTTAAATCGTTAGAGCTCCTCTACTTAATTTTTCCCAATTCGAGCAATGAATAGATGTTGAACATGCGAAAGGTACTATTATAGTATTCAATATTCATAAATCATAATATGATATTGGTATAACGTCTCGTCACACGCGGAGTTGATGACATTTGTCAATGGGTGAAACCTCAATTTTCAAGCGAACTCAAACTTGAATCTTATTCGAACTTTTGAAATTTTTTTATAAATTTAAATTGTATATAATATATAGTGTAATTATACGGGGTTATTCAAAACGGAGTTTGTCGTTGACGCATCATTTATCCTCCGGGTAAAAAAATTGGTTGGTAATTTGTGCATCGCAGTAGTCAATTTAACAATTTAACAGTAATGACCATGAAGATAAGTTTTAGTAAGTACTGTACTGTGGCTTGAACTGGCAATACCTAACGTAATACCAGTATAATATCTCAAGTTTAAAAATATTTATATTTTAAATAAAAAAGAGGTCATTCGTAAGCACCTCATAAATGGGCGATTGCAAATTCCGGTTAAATACCGGTAATTCTTGTTGTTTACCACCACACCGCTCATTTGATGAGCCAATATTATTGTAGTCATGCCTATTGGACTTTGAACTATTCGAACGGTCGGGATATATTGTAAATAATAAATTATAATAATGGTACATTTTGGTTGATGGTTTATGGTTTGTATATCGGTTGTGTGTTCACTCGTCCTCTTTAAATGTATACATTCGAAGTTCGGACGTTGGATTTCAAAATGTATTGCTCATGATGATAATATAGTATAAACATTTTCATGTATTTTACTATGACAGATAGGCCACGCACATAATATATAATATTATAATGCAGGTTGTGTTCTATGTGTAGGTACATAGTGTAATGTTTCATTGTTTGGAAAGTTGGACCAAGCAGTAAATAGATTTTTACCGATGTCGATCATATAATAAATAAAATAACCTGCAGGAATTCCAAATTACGTTAAGATCGTTCAAACTATAATAGTATACAATTAAAATACAATTACATAAATCAAATTGATATTATATTTTGGTCTAAAATATTTACTCGTCTAGTGCGTTAAAAGCTGTTGAATAACGAGAGTGTTAAACTGTTATAATAACGTAATATGTTTTAACCGGTTAAGAACCGATTACCGGTATTTATAAATAGTGACTACCGTTACGTATGAACTATAATAATATTATGTTTAATTTATTTTAGCTACATAAATGATTATACGCTCGTAGCTAAATAAGGTTTAATAAATAATAACTTTTTAAAACTATTCTTAAATCATACTTATATATCATCGTTTTTTTTCCAAGTCTAAATTCTAGTAATAATAATTCAAATAATTGGTATTCTACATTTCTAGTTCCTACCTACTACCTACCTATAACTTAAAATATCGTTGGTTGGTAATGACGGTACTCGATAGTCGATAATCCCGGTCTTCCTCATCGTATATTGTATTGGGAAATCTAAAAACAGCATGATTCTTATAACAACACGATTATTGTATTAAGTATGCGGGTACAAATGTGTAGTACAATTTTTTTTTTTTTAGAAAACAGGTATTCAACCGATTAAATTAATAACAGTTTCAAGCCCTGGAAATAATACAGTTTAAGCTTTTTTTATTATACCATTATTAGAAATAAAATTAAAATCGGAGTTCATTGCGGCCTTAGGAAGTCTTCATTCAATTTGAATACTTTATGAAATTTAAAAAAAGTATGTAGCCATAAGTCTGTTTTTATATAATTTTTTTTCTTAAACCGACAATTGATTTACATTTGCACACTTGATCTGCATCAAAGCCTACAGTATTTTTAAGACCTTATCCTTATTTTTAAGGATATTTTGTACCTTATTATGTTTTTAGTTTATATCGTTTAAAGGACTGTTTCATTTAATAAGTACCTATATTGAAAATTATAGGTTTTTTTTTTATGAATACTTAACATATTATAATTCCAACTAAGTTCTAACTATTTTTCTGCTTATAACGATTTATGAATATAGCTAATGGCCAATGGGTTATGTCTTGAGTGTTTTTATCTTTAACTTTGTTAATTTTAGATCTTTTCCAAGGTAAGGATCAAGGCATTAAGTTATGCGTATATCGAACATTGCACCAGTTTTGTTTAAATTTGAAATTAGGGGAGCAAAGCACTGTACATTATAGTATAATCTACAGTGGTGCAAAGTTAATCAACAAGTCAACACCTTATATAACTTTAATGTTTGCACCAAATAAAAAAATAAAAGAAAGAAATTGTGCGCATTCGTGCGGAGTTACTCAAAATACAGTAGGTACATAATATGCGTTATAACTTATAAGTAATATGACTAATATTTATGATAAACTTTGTATTACTCTAATTTATTAAATTAATTTGTTTTTTAATCAATAGATCATCTATATCTATTTCTATATCTATACTATAGTATAAAGAGGAGTTGTTAATTACCGTTGTTGAGGGTAATTTCTGTAACTACTGAACCAATTTCGAAAATTCTTTCACCAATAGAAAGCCACCATTCTTAAGGCTAATTTAAAAAGGGAATTCATCACCCCTGGTAGGTGCTCAAACAGGAATTTTGAGATTGACGATAGACATTTTTGTTTATTTATAGTTGCTATGGATTATAGGAGTTGAGAATAATATTTATTTATTATTATTATTATTATTTTTTTCGTCGTATATTTGATCTTGGTGGTATTAAGAGTAGTTATCGATATTATTTTAAGTCCGGTCATATTTTTGACTCAAACCATTATTGAGTAAATAAGTTTCGCCATTTTACGATTATTGGTATAGTTTTCCACTGATTTGTGATTATGTTAAACAAAAGATGAAGATGGTGTTTGGCTCTTCTTTAAAAATTTTTAATTCGTGGGTGGCGTGGTAAAGTGAATTTTAGACTTGAAGTTAAATAACGATTAACCCTTTAATGTAACCTAACCTAACCTAACTTTAAAGGGATGTCATTTTTAAGGGCAACGAAGTGCACAGGGTCAGCTAGTAACTTATATAGGTAATATAAATATGTATAAATTATGAAATAATGAAACAAACATTTCTTTTTGAGTATTGTTACAAACATATTTTTTTTTTAAGAGTCAAAATGTTTAAGTTAAATTTAAATATGTTTTGATTTTTGGCAGGCTATTTCGTCTTAGGCGCCTAATCCGCGGATGGCGTTACATATGGTAGGTAGATACCTAACTGGAAAAAACATTTATAATTTAATAATATATTTTGTTACTTACAATAAAATAAAATTTTGAGTTTTTAACTTTGTTTGTAAGATACATAATTATTTAAGTTATAACTTTCACTACACATAGAAAACCTCATGTTGTTGAAATAAAATTTTTTTATTATTAAATTATTAGTAATTTACAAATACTAATAATTTAAATGAATTAAAATACGATCATTATGATCTATCATTTATTTGTACGTATAATTTTTTACAATAACAAGTTATGACGACTGGTCGATGTCTGACACTGTGTTATTTTTTAAGAATTAATAAGTAACTAGTATTGACAAATTTAATCAATCTAATCACTACTAATTAGGTAGGTATGAAATATTATGGGAAATTCAAAATCTTAATCAAGTGGCTAGTACCTGTATAAATGCATAACAGACGGTGTTCACAAAACACGAAAAAAAAGTGGGTAAATGGATGTCTAAAATATATGTAAATAGATGTAAATGCTCTGATGTTCAGTAGATTACAAGTGAGTCAATGTATAATGGATTGTCTTAAACTTGAATTCAATTATATAATATCATTGTATAAGAAAAACGATTCTGAGCGGAGACGATTTATCAGTCGGGATTTTTTAAATTTTTATTATAGCCTTTAAGTTAAATTAATATTGTTAAAAGTGACGCTGGACGGACTAATGACTTCAGTATTAGTATAAATGAATAATAACACGACAATATGATTATGTATAAGTATAATATACCGTGTGTCCCAAAAATCAGGGGCCACTTTACCACTCATTACCATGTAAATATTTTTCAATTCTGTTTGCGGGACATTAAACTAGACTAATGGATCGTAAATTTCTATGACTTACAATGTTTTTAACTCATGTATCTTGCGCATGCGCAATAAAACTTACATTTTTTTAAATGGCAACCAGTAATTTTAATATCACATTCGGGTTTATCGATTTTTTTTAAGCCATTTTGATGTATCAACTTGTGTCCTAAACCCAAAATTGACTAAACTAGAGCTAAGTAGAATTTAAAAATTTAAAAATTTAATTTAAGTAATTTTTTTTTTCTAACTGTGCGTACTTATTTTTTCCTTCTAAGCACCGTGAAACAAACAATCAAAATTATTATTATTTAACTAATTACCTAACTATTTACTATTTATGAATGATTATCTTATTTTATTATTACACATTATGAAATTGCATATGTTCTCAATTGGCCGAAACCAAAAAAAAAGAAGAAGTGTATTTTTGTTTCCATCAGAATTATAATTAAGTATTTATTAAAATAATAATGAGCATTGGTGTTTCTAGTTTTGTTATCTACCTATAGGTACCTATAAAAATGTCATTAGCTATTTTTATATTAGGTATTATGGAACTCATTATCAGAGTCATGTGTCATTGCGGTCTTAGTAGTTCGACGTTTTATGTTCGCTATTGTCAATACCTTTAGGTATTATAAAGTTTTTGTTTGAATTTTGTTAGAATAAAATATTAATCATGAATAATAGTGAAAGAGTACAGTTATTATTGATCTACGGAAAATGTAACAGAAACGCACGAGAAGCAACACGAATGTACGCTCAGCAATATCCAGATCGGTATCACCCCAATCATACTTACGTTCAAAAACTTGAAAAGTCATTGATTGAAACTGGTTCATTTAATAGAAAAATTTATTGCAACACCAGTAACACCATGGACTAGTAGAGTGGCCCCCAAGGTCACCAGATCTAACACCGTTAGATTTTTTTTTTTGTGGGGATACTTGAAAAATGTTGTGTATGTTGATCCTCCAATCAACATCCAAGATTTAAAGAACAAAATTACACACGCATGTTACCTCCTAAACGAAAACCAAATACTGGCAGCAACTAATCGTGAATGTTTACATCGATTTGAGGCATGCACTTTACACGACGGAGGGACTTTCGAACAGTTTATTGAATAGTTTATGTTTATAATTTCTGTAAATTAAATTGTAAATAAAAATGTATAGTAATGTTAAAAGAAATAAAATAGAAATTTTTTTTCTTGAAAATACATGTTTAAACTTTGTTATTTCATAATGCGTAATAATAAAATAAGATAATAATTCATAAATAGTAAATAGTTAGGTAATTAGTTTAATAATAATAATTTTGATTGTTTGTCTCACGGTGTTTAGAAGAAAAAAATAAGTAAGTACGTACAGTTAGAAAAAAAAATTACTTAAATTAAATTTTTAAATTTTTAAATTCTACTTAGCTCTAGTTTTGTCAATTTGGAGTTTAGGACACAAGTTGATACATCAAAATGGCTTGAAAAAAATCGATAAACCCGAATATGATATTAAAATTACTGGTTGCCATTTAAAAAATGTAAGTTTTATTGCGCATGTGCAAGATACATGAGTTAAAAACATTGTAAGTCATAGAAATTTACGATCCATTAGTCTAGTTTAATGTCCCGCAAACAGAATTGAAAAATATTTACATGGTAATGAGTGGTAAAGTGGCCCCTGATTTTTGGGACACACGGTATAATAACATACAACTGGACTATTTAACTGTGACAGTACACTCACACCGTATACGCACTGTACGACGGCGCCTGTGCAAGTGAGTATTACATACTTCAAAGGCTTTATATATATGCACAACCGAAGTCGTGTTACATCCGTAAAGAGAGTGAATCGTATACTCGTATAACTAGATACTAAATTGTACACACGTGTCAAGGTTGACTACTAATATTAATTGTATATTTCAACAAATATTATAATATTATAATTTTTATTCGTTACTATGGTGATAGACAAAGCGTTAGAAATTAAAATCCCATTTTAAACGGTTTTTCGTAATTTGTCAGTAGTTTTTCCCGTGGCATTAAATAACTATTGAGGAAATCGAAAAATGACATTTTTAAAATACCATCTTGATCCAATTTGCTAAAAGATAAGGCACTATGTTTGTTTAAATCGAAGCACTTCTTCTAGTATATAGCAAAAAAAAAGGGTTTCAGTTTTGGCTACCGTTCAAATAACCATGGGTTTCAATCTCGGACATTAAAACCACTCTCTTGTTTTATTACTGTCGCTCTGGTTACGGTTAAGATAAATCATCAAAATCGATTATTAATTCGTCCCTGTTATATATATACACATAGACTTTTGTCTTAAATCACTCCTCTATAAATTAAAAAAAACCGTATCAAAATCCGTTGCGTAGTCTAAACCGTAAAAGTTTATTTTTTAAAATACTTTAAAAAAGTACACAAACAACTTATACCTTAATATTTGACCATGTGAGTAGACGTTGCGAATTTGCTGATCAAAGTTTCAAACACAGAGCATTTTTGATTTGATCTCCATCTACTTGATTTACTCGTTCACAGTGCATTAAGAATAATGATTGTCTTGTACAATTGTGGACCTTAATCGTGTTTTTAACAATTTTAGTTTCGAAAATGACCTTTTTCGCGTCGCTTGTGTCAGAGGCAGAGTCAGTAAATATTATAATATTACTTATAATATTATTATATATTATAATGATATAAAAAAAGGGGAGAGGGACGCTTATTTATCAATTGATCATATGGCGCCCCGGGAAAATTCCCGGTGTCCCGGTGGACCAGTACGGGCCAGTACGGCTAAACAAGTATAACTAATATAAGCATAAACATAGATTCAAACACGAATGTGTAATATTATTATAGTTATAGGTGTCAAGATATTTACACGCTTATTATAATATAACATAATATTATAAATTATTTATTTAATAATATTTCATTAATAGTATTACGGAAGCCGAAGATTTTTCGACAGTATCATAATATTATGTGACCGGCAGCTACAATATATCGACTATAAATATTATAATATTATAGTTGTTGACCGGATATGGCTCGATCGATCGTGATTCGTCCCGACCCTTAGCCGGAACTGAATCTTCTTTTACGCTTACACGCATAGTGACGCATGGCATCGCTGTCCTCGATGATCTGTGCGTCGGATACGTAGTTCTGAGTTCGTCTTGTTATCTGAATGCAGTGAGCACCGTTCTCAACAATGACAGAGCGTCGCCACCGGACAGAGGCTTCAACAGTACATCCGACTATAAGCCACTAGCGTATCCGGTAAATCGTGCATTGTTTCTTTGGATGGATTGACAGTGTTTGAATGCGGTCGATGTTCAACACGTTTACAATACGCCATCATTATTAACATTTTGCACTTTCTAGGTGACCGTACAAATTGTCCTACAACCCTTACGAACGCATAACATGGCAAATTGTTGTACGCAAATAAGACGTTACACCCGCATGCGTTGTCTCCGCGGTCTTACAAATGCACAAAATAGCAAAATACGGTTTGCGCGGGTCAACTATGCTCCCTCTGTATTTTTTAATAGAATTACCAAAATTCCACAACGCATACGGAAGAACGGAAGAACTTCATCTGTTTCGTAGAGTTTTTATTATTTGGATAATAAAGTATAAACATTACAGTAAGTATTTCCTAGACAACGAAGAGAACATATTGTAGCCGGTCCATTTAATTTCAAAATATACCTAGATACATAATACTTATCAACAAAATTAACCATTAAATATTTTTTTTATATAAATTTTATAAATTTTTTTTTTTTTAAGTGAAAACTTCTTTAGCGGCGTTGTGCTTTTTATTAGACCAATATACGAAAGAAAAATAAACATACTTCTAGAAGTCCGATTTTAATTTTGAAAACTAATTTGAATTCAATAACTTCTTTTCTATGTTTTGTAGGAAAAACTTTTTCATTCTTTTAACTCGTTGAACCTTTAAAGTTCAAGTTCATTTTGAGAAATTAAGTAAATTAATTTGCAGCTGTACTACAAAAAATTTACAAAATATCGAAATTATATTTATTAAAAAACATAGAAAAGAAGTTATTGAAATCAAATTAGTTTTAAAAATTGAAATCGGACTTCTAGAAGTATGTTAATTTTTCTTTCGCTTTTGGCATTATTCTCTCCTATATACGTAGAAATAATATATATATATATATATATATATTATTTATTTATTTTTATTTTCATATGTAGTTGCACTTGTTGGTATTTATTACCCATATTTATTTATATAAGCATTTAAAGTTCAAATTTTGACAAAATTTATTAAATTTATAGTTAAATAATTATTTTGTAGTTAAAAATTTATAAAATGTTCAACGTTTATAGCTAAGGATAGAAAATTTAAAATACTGTATGCGCAATCTTTCTTTATTTTTAATATTATTTTTTGAATTCATAAGGCTGAATAATTTAAGTTTGAGTTTGAATACATAATATTATTCCTACCTACCAACAAAATTAACCACTCAATATTTTTTTCGAATACTTATTTTAAAGGTATTTGAGTAGAAAGATACAATATTCAATTGCCATTTACACTAATTTCTGATCCTTATACATTATAACTAGGACCCGGATTTAAATGCCCTAAATACTATAGAAAAAAATGCCCAAAAAAATGTATTTCAACCGCAATAATGTCCTTAAAAAATGACTTAACAATTGTTGTAACACTCACATAAGATAACATGGATAATATTACAATTTTAAACTAAAATATAGGTGTTATAATCACTGTTAATTATTCAGAGCAATAATTTTTCAGACTGATGTTTTCTCTAAAACAAAATTTAATTTTTTGTTCATTTTATCTGAGATAATTTTTCCGACCCCAAAGTGTGCCACTGAGGTAAATTTCCTATTTCCTATTTCTTATTGGTTTTCAATATAATTTCATTTGGGATATTTTTCAGTATCTGCCATTGAATAACTCCCCCAACAGCAAAGCTATTAACTATTATTTAGATTAAAAGTGAAATAGGTACACCGTCTTTTATATATAAATGTGGTTACAAAATGTGGTTACAATGACATAACATATTCCGATGATTTTTACTTATATATTTCGCTTGCATATATACCCAACTACAGTGGTGGCTCGCCAGGGGAGGCAAGTGAGGCTGAGCCTCACCTAACTATTGTACAGAAAAAGGAGGTTTATATATAATAGTTATAGTTATTTCCATTCGATTTTAAGAATATTATTTTCAAGAATATAATGTACATTTTAAAATACAAAAGCTTTTTGTTATTATGTATTATTTTAATGACAAAAATACAAAATAAATTTATTTTGTCGTAAATAATATGAATTATCATAGTACACATGATTACATACTACATACTTCGTCAGTACGAATGTTATCAAAAATCACGACGAAGACGTTCGTTGAGCGATATAACGATCTCGACGAAAGCCGAAGAGTGCCGAGAGGCTAGTTATATTTAGCCGCAGACGAGATGGACGGCCGTACAATAAAAAAAATAAATAATGGTAGAGGGGGAAGTCGGAATTTTATTATGAAATGAGGCTGAACGATTCGGGCCTCAGAGTTTGTCAACATTTTCCATTAGTCATTTGTCGAAGCGACGTAACTTCCACTAGTTTAAACTGGGAGGTTGTCATAGTGGACATAATGTCGTGTAGTGTAAGTGTATATACCTACTCACAATACTTTTATCACAAATTAAAGATATTGGTTCATATCAAAATATATCAATCACACATCGAGATGTATGTACTACACTAGTGTAGTATATACATCTCGATGCAATCAAATAACAATTAACATTATTATTATTATTATTTTGCCTTACTCCCTTGTAGAAAGATTATCTTCCTTAGCTACAATCTCTACTGAGAAGGAGTTAATAAACACTTTATCAAAAAATGATGAACAATTCTATGAAAAAATAATTGACAAATTTGCATTACTCAAAGACAGAATAATAGATTTAATTTGCAAAACATAATATAAAAAGAGATTTATTTTTGTTTTTGTTTCAGTAATTAAGATTTATGTGATAAGTATTTTTTTTTTATGTATATGACATTTGAAATCAGGGGCGGAGTGGGAAAAAAATTGAGGCCGGGAGATTGAAATTTATCCAGGCCAGTACGCCACCCATAATTTACCAATTAAATCACCAAGAAAATGTTTCTCGCAACGCTCCAATTATATATTTACCTATTTCAATAGAATTATATAAATACATTTCATTTTATTTATAATAATATTTATACTTTTAATTTTATAAAACTATAAAAGTGTTTCAATCACTATTTTGCTATTTTGTATAACTTCTAATGCAGTGGCGTAGCCCTAACTAGGTTAGGTTAAGTACTCAAACGTTGCATTCATTTTTGGTGTCTGACAAAATGTGTACCTAAACTTGTGTTTCCAATCATTCTCCCAATTTAAATTTAAAAATATATTTTTGAACGTGTTTCGGCGTTTATTTTTACAAATAATCAGTAGGTATACAACTGTTGAAAAATTGCCATATAGGAGCTCTTTTTAATTGGTTTCACATTGACAATATTAATGTTATAATGTTTATTCTTATTTTTTTGCGTTTATCAAGTAATAGAACAGTTGCTGTTTTTTTTGCTTTGCCCCCCCCCCCTCCCCCATTCCAAAATCTTATTTTATAGTTTCAAAGTTTTAATACAAAAACATTGTTGACGCATTTACTAATTTTGTAAATAAAATCTAATATAAAATGACCAGGCCATAATATAGTCCAGGCCATCTGGAAAATTCCCATTTCCAGACCGGCCACTCCGCCCCTGTTTGAAATAAATATTATATGGTTTATTATTTATATGTTTTTAAAGGTTATAGAATTGAATATTAATTGAGTTATATTAAAAGTTAACTAGAAACTCATTGTTATATTTTAACAGCATTTTTTCTACAATACATTTTGAAAATATCTGCCTCACCCCTCATACGGTTCACGAGCCGCCACTGCCCAACTATTATTATATAATCATTATCAGGGCTAGGATTTATATACCAACAGGATATTTTTTTTGTGACTTCTGATTATTGATTTTGTCAGTAATATCCAAGAATCACCTCATGATGAGATAAATGGTGGTATTTTTATTTTGCATATTTTGGATGAAATGTATATATATTGTTGCATATATTGAATAAAATGAATATTATTGCATATTTCGATTATAAGAATGTGAAAAATGCATGTTTTATAGAATATTTCATAAAACTTGGTTTTATTGTCAAACATAAATTTTATTTTTATGAATACAATTCTATGGTAAACCTATAGGTATGCAATAAATAATATATATTGAATATTTTGACATTAATTTTCAAAAATTTGAAAAAATATGTCGTCGTAGCATGTAACACACGTAGTAAATGTGAAATATAAATTTTATTTCTAAATTTATTTATTTTTTCTTAATTATATTATACTAAGACAAACAGCCCATCACGGATGTACTTCAACAAATAAATATTTTTTTTGTAACAATATTTTTGTGTTAATCTTATAAAAATTTAAATGCATATTTTTGCATAATTTGGTAAATAAAATGCATATTTTACCATTTTTTATTGCATACAAATACTAGCCCTGATCATTATTATATGCGTTGTTTACAAAAAATAATATACATTGATGTTATTTTAATGATTATATGTTTGTTAAGTACGTATGCCTACAGCTTACTGACACATACCACTCGAGACTTTTCGCAAATATTTACAAAACATAATATTATATAAGATACCTAACCAATTTGTACGAACAGCTGGTTTCGTATGTTACTTCGCCAGATATGTTGTTGAGTCATTGGTTTGAAATGAGAATCTTAATATCTTTTCGGCGGACCTAAGACGAAGCGGACTATAGTTAGTATAACAGCCACGGGCCGGCAACTTTGACCACCGCGGCGGAAACTGTTACTCTTGACATACAAGCGCATCAACGCGTGTCAGTAGTCTATTGGCTAGCATATGACGACGTTTCAGACAGTCTATACCACCGAATTATCGCCAGACGGCGACGGTACTGAGAGATTCGCACTGGGGCGGTATAATCGTGCTACCAAGGCATATACGTACCACAACGGTGCACCGTGTAGCGTAATATTGCCCTGGTGTACCTCTGTTTAACGCGGTGTACCTATTGGGACGCTCGCAATGTGAACGTGGTAGTGCACCACGCAACGCATAACCTGGTTCGCCATAGTCATGCACCCCGGTATATACAAATGGTGTACACGGTTGCCTCGCACTTATAGTGGATAGTGATCAGATACCGGTCGGTAACCGAATTATCACCCAGCGGCGACGGTACTGATCGACTCGCACGTTGTGGCGGCCAAATCGTGCTACCGAGGTATACACCAAGCCTGCAGTGCACCGCGAAGTGTATCTCGGTTACCTCTGTTTGACACGGTGTACCTATTGGCGCCCGCATGGTTAACCTGGTGGTGCACCACGTAACGTATGACCGGGTTCGCCATATAGTCTTGTACCCGGCTTACAATGGTGTACACGATTGCCTCGCACTCAGTGGACAGCGGTCGGATACCGCTCGGCGGAAAGCCTGTCAGATCCTTTGTCGGACGGGTCATAGAATCAAAACTACGGAGGTTGATGGTAGAAGCGGTCAGAATCCCAGTTTCTGTTTGGCCCGCGATGGTGGCCAAAGTAGCCATACTGATGTCTGGTAGTAATGATATTCAGTTTCGTCTTACCTGTTACGTAGAGCGATCTCGGCACACTATCATTCAATGTCCGACTAGGTTTGACTGGGGGACACAGAAGACGACACAGCTTTAGACTTCCTCTGAACTTCGATATCTTTAAATATTTATTTCGCAGTAAATATGTACGTAACCTACCTAATATTTTATAAAATTTAAAAATTTAAATATAAAATGAAAAATGTTTCCAAATTTACTTCAGTGGTGGGGATGAGGCTGTTATAACTCTAAAAAAAATTACCTTAGATACATGCGATTTTCACCAAAAAAAATGTATTTGTTTTGAGCTGTTTACGGACATTTTTAGTTTCCATTTAGTTTTAGTTTTTTTTCTATAAATATCAATAAAATTTTATTTGTTGGTTAAAAAAGTTTGAAAATTTAATAGAAGCCTCCTTGTATATTGTTTCAAAGGCAGATGAAAAAAATTAAAAATCTATAGTTATAATTTTTTTTATAAGCATTTAAAGTTTAAATTTTGACAAAATACGTAAAAATCACGAAAATGTGCAAATTATTTTAAGTTAGAAATTCATACAAATTTTACAATTAAATCTAAGATTTTAAAACGTAATACAAGATTCTTTTTAAGTTTGTCTAACTTTATCAAAAGAAAGTCCACAAGAAAGTTAAATTACATTTTTATGAGCGTTTGGTGTTCATATTTTCACATTGGATATTCACTAGATTTCTCATGTAGCAATTTTCTTAATTTGTTGGGATAAAAAACTAATAAATGTAGAACCTATATCATGAAACTTAACTGAACGTTTATATTATCATATTCTATACACCATAACATTTAAAAAATATTTTTACCAATTTTCAGCTGTTTACGGACAGTTTTAAAATCAATAAATGTTATTTGTTTGGCCAAAATGCGTGAAAAATTAATACAAGACTCTTGGTATATTGTTACAATAGTAGTTGAAAAATATTAAAAATACAAAGGCTTATTTTTTTTATAAGCTTTTAAAGTTCGAATTTTTACAAACTTTATAAATTTAAAATTTAATAATAATTTTGTAGTTAAAAATGTAATTTAACTACAACCATGCCTTTAGCATCATAGACCTGCAAGCCACATCTTAATATCGGTGTTGACAGAATCACTTCACGCGTGAAAATTGGCGTACTAAGTACTGTTTCCGGCATCTATTTTAAGTCTAGGAAAAAAATTAAACTAATTGAAAACATTACTTTACATTAAACACTATAATATAAAAAACAAAGTTAAAAACTTATTGGATACAATTTTTAAAACAATTCACTGTCGAAATATTACAATATAAATCAACAAATTGTATTCGATTAAACATTTACAAAGTGTGTATTGTTGACAAAAATAAACTATATATTCACCGGTTTCCTATTATAATAATAATAATTTTTATAGCCAGCATATTATATAATTTGTTTATTTAGGTACTAGCCAACACAGTATAATAGCAATTGTACATACGACATAGGTAGAGTTTATACACAATAATATGATAAAATAATAGTAGGTAACCAGTAACCACGGTTATCTCAGATAACTTTGATATTAACTGGGAAGTATAAAATTATTTAAAAAGGCTATTATAGACTATAGTATTGAGATAAAAATGCAATAAATTGTAATGTAATTGTTAGCGCGCGGTTTTTTTTTCGTATTATTATGGGCCGGTCAACATTTTTGACCACCCTCTCAAAAACTGAAATTACGTTACTGATTTTGTGTAGATTCCTATACCCTATAATATAACGAGTAGATAAAATACGATAACAACGTTCAATTAACAAGGTACGTGTGATCATATTATTAATCGTATTAAAATCGTACGATAAACGTCAGACTCATTTTCAGCTGTTTACGGACAATTTTAAAATCAATAAATGTTATTTGTTTGACCAAAATGCGTGAAAATTTAATACAAGGCTCTTGGTATATTGTTACAATATTAGTTAAAAAGTATTAAAAATACAAAGGCTTATTTTTTTTTATAAGCTTTTAAAGTTCGAATTTTGACAAACTTTATAAATTTTAAATTTAATACCTAATTATTTTGTAGTTAAAAATGTACAAATTACACAACTTTTATAGCTAAAAATTTAAAATGTAAAACAAGGTTCCACGTAGATAGTTTATAATATTATATAAATTACTTTATTTACAATAATATCAAAAAATATACTTGGTTATATCATAGGCTGACTGACCATCTTCGCTCAGAATCGTTTTTCTTATGAAATTATATTATATCATTTAATGCAAATACAACAAAAATACACAATCCATTACTTGTAACCTACTGTAAAGCAGAGCAATACCCACTTACCCACACTTTTTAATTTTTTATGTGCTTAATCATAACATTTCGATAGTTCGATAGAAAAGAGTTATATTTAACACCTAATTCAAATTGTAAATGATACAATAATAAGAATAAAAACGTTTTTCAATAATTTGTTATCAAATATATTGAGACTGATGAATTTATATGACATCAATTTTGACAGTACCTACCTAAATATACTATTTTGTGTTGAAGATAATGTGATGCAATATTTTATAAACATTCAGGACGATTTTTTGTAAAATGTTTGGTTTATATGCTAGTTTATACTTTTATTAAATAATAACTAAAGCGGTATTTACTTAAAGATAAAGTGGTTATAGCAAAATTACAACAAATCCCTTATCCCTAGGACGTAAACATAACATATGTATGTAATTTGTATTTATTAGATTTACCGGATTCGTTACCTAATTTGTATTTACTTTTTTACGTTATCATGGTGTGTTTATTATGTAACATGAATTTTTTTCGTTTTTTTTTCATTAAATTTGTGGTTTTGTATATTTTTTTAGTACTTTTATTATTGGCATTTTAAAACCGGACTCGACAAGAAGAAGAATAGTAAAATGCACGGTTTCTCAGGTATAAGTAACTCCTATAAGCTGTAGTATTTACTACGGTAACCATAGGTGGTCTTAGGATTTGGATTTTGAAAGGAATTTTTAATATCGTAAACATTTTAAACATAATAAACGAGCCTGTGTGCCTCCCACAAGTAAATTATTGAACTAAAAGTCGGTTCTTAATACATTTTAATAAATGTTAACAAATCGAATCTATCCTAAGTGAACCTTTCGTTCTATAACTAATTTCAACTAGGTTAAGTAATATTAACGCAATTAAAACAGAATCTAACTACAACTATAACTTTAGTATAACTACGACCTGCAGCCACATCTTAATATTGGTTAACAGCACGTGAAACTTAGCACGCTAAGTACTAGTCAGTAGTCGGCAGCTATTCTAAGTCGAGGAAAAAAATTACATTAATTGGTTTTACATTATTTTACTTTAAACACTATAATATAAAAACCAAAGTTAAACAATTTAAAACTTATTCAATTCAATTATTAACACAATTTACTGTCAAAATATTAAGTACAATATAAATAAAGTAATTTTATTCGATTAAACATTTACAAAGTGTATATTGTCGTCAAAAATAAACAATATACAAACAAGGTATTCATCAGCTTCCTATAATAATAATATTTATAGCCATGCAGTCAGCACAGTTTTACATATAATATATAAATATTTTTATTTAGGTACTTGCCAACACAGTATAATATAATATCAATTTTATATACGACATTAATATTAATATGATAATAATAATATAGTTACAAACTAAAGTTTATACTGATTAACAAATATGAAATAAATAGAATACTAATGCATTTTTATATCAACATAGCATTATAACAAAAGTGAATGTTATTTGAAAACCAACAATGTTTTGATTTAAAGTATATAAATAATTATTTAACAAGGGTTTTGTTTTAAATTTAGTGATATCAATATTTAATTTCCTAAACATGAGTCTATTTCTACATTAACAGTATAACATTTTCCAAAATGTCTGTTCACTTTTATACAATTTAAATGACTTAAAGTTTTTAATCGAGTATTGTAACAATAAATGTAATCAAAATTTAAACATCGTTACAACAGTTTTAAACAAATATAGTACAACATTCAGTAAACATAAAGTTTAAATCCAGCACTCAGTCTTCTCTTCTCTATATTTACTGATTCAAATATTTATAATAGCATACTTTATAAAATACGTGATTATACAAATTATATGTTATGTTCAAACTAAATTTAACAAATTGGCTACTACAACAATATTAATTGCTCATTAGTATATTTTATAATATATTAAACTACGTCTGTAATTATTAACGTTAATATCCGCGTTGATAATTTTATAAAAAAGAGTTATTGAAATTATCACTTTGCACTTCGCAATTAAAGTACCCGTATACTTTTAAGCTTATTAGCCACCATTATCATTAGTGAGCAGTTGTCGGGCTGGGTATGGGTTAGTTTTGGGCCTTCGTATAGTATCTAATATGTATTATATTTAAGTATCCCTCAACATCCCTCAACTATTAATTATTTGGTCATTGGTATTTCTCAAAAAATGGGTTATTTATGGATGCTGATGATCGTAACCAGTAACCACGGTTATCTCGGATAACCTTGATAGTAACTGGTAAGTAGAAAATTATTGCAATGACATAACGATATTTCTGTGACTGTAACTGATCGAATATATTATAATAATTCGTCGTTTTATTTATGTCCGTTTTTAATATTTATTCGAATATCCTAACCCGTCAGCGAGTTAACGTGTGCCATTGATATTATAATTATTCCAGTCGTTCGATCGGGACTTAAGTCACATTATAATTTATAGGCAACAACGAATAAATAAATAAGTACAAATTTCAATAAATTTTGTAGTAACCCATTATAGTTGTGCATTGTTTTTCCACAAATAATTCTGGTAGTACCTGTTATTAATTTATGCAGTTTATAATTATTATTTATTTATAGTATAGCTCGAACAGCTCATCTACTCCTATACGGACTACGAAGCCGGAAGCAATTAAGTCAACGTTTATTATTACACCATTTGTGACAAGACTATAATAATAGTGACTAGTCAAATAATTTATAATAATTATCATATTGACTATAATTTTTATCATTCACGAGTGCGTGTACTGCATATTTACCTATATATTTATTTTTCTTGACTGCCTATTGTGAATAGTTTATTCAGGCCCAAAGACGCGCTGAATATATTTGTTTGTGAGTATACATACCTATACCTAAAATCGAAATACATACATTATCGATTTTGTAATTTGTATATTATCTATATTATTATAACATAATATTATGATGAACTGTTGGGCCATGGCTGTTTTATTATTAATGTATGCTGTAAGGGCCATAGGAAACTTGTTAATATTGTTATGATTTGTTATGGATTATAATAATTTATAAGAGTATAGGCTCAAACATTGAAACACATGTTGTCTATTCACTTGCACAAATTCACCAACATAATAATATTATAGACTATATAGTATTGATGGTATCAACCCGTATTAGACAATACGCGGTAAAACAACTATACGCCTTACCCTCGTATTATCTAGTTAATGACACTCTCTAAAGTCAATTAGAATGGCACTGTTAACTCGTTGAGGTACGATGGTATGCGCTTGTCAATTCTTAGTTCGTTCCTATCTAGTTGAAATGACTCAAAGATTACATATACCTTGGCACTATTCAGTTTAATAAAACTTCATTGACACATAGTACGTATATCCCGGCGCTGTTCCTATAAAAGGTAAGAACGTAAGAATGACTAAAATAATGTTTAACTCGGGTTTTCAGGTTGGAAACACTTTTATTGTATTAAAACAAACATAAATAAAACACTTAGCAAATTCAGATCGCCTAGCCCGTACTACGATCGGCGTTTCACACGCACGTCGCGGTCGTAGCTACGTCCTCGCCGAATCACTCGGCGACAACGGGGGCCGTGCCTGCGCGTACGGCGGTGTTATATAGAAAATATTATTGTCGCCTCAGCACATTATTGCTTCGCTGGCTTGACCTATGTCAATAATTTACAATTGAAAATATTCCCACCTATATTACATATATATATAATAATATTATTTTGTTGACTGTCTGCAATATACGACAGTATCATCAGTATTTGTCCGGCAATCGTGATCACATCGTCGGATGATGCAGCTCCAGATTGAGCAACGCTTGGTTTGTCGGTTAGCCGATAAACCGATAAACCGATACACCGAGACATCGGTGCTTTAAAAGTATATAGTTGGGGCCTTCGATATTATGTGGATGTCAAAGGATCATGAATGCCAATATGTCCGTTTATAGTTGTAAGTTGTGTGTGAGAGGGGGGGGGGGGGTAAGGTTTTAAACCTTATTATATGTATATAATATAATATTATTTTAATAAACGGGTAGTACCGGATTATGACTTGATTGATTTAATCATCATTAGTGCATGCGTGATTTGTTATATTATTATAATAAGTTTATACGATGTCACTATGTCAGTGTAATATTTATTTTGTCTCTCAGACTTATAAATTGTAAATAATTATAATGATATCGATACGCGACCCTATTCAAAACACGATGAGAGCTTACGTTTTTCACTATATCACCACATCGATCGTTTATACAGGATGCGTATATTATACTCGTAGTCCATACATAATATGTGTCCACTGTCCATAACGAATTGCGGAATACAAATCCCCGAGAAAAACTACAATATTACTCACATATTATAATTTTCAAAATATTTTGTTTTATATATTACGATATTATTAAAAATTAAATCCCTGAAATAAAATATTACGTTTCCTATAACACTATCCCGATTTTTTAAAATCAATAAACTATAATATTGAGAAACAGACTTATATTAACTGTGAGTGCCTATAACTACATTAATTAAAAATTCTAACTTTAAATGCTAATAAAAAAAAAATTGTACCTATGTATTAATAATATTTAAAATACGTACTAATAGTTCAAAAAAATCATAAAAGCCAACTGTAATAAATATTAATTTATGAAAAAGTATATTAAAAAGCATTATTATTATAAATGAAACAAAACTATGAGCTATGGACGTGACATAATATAGGTATTTCTATATTTTTAGCTCCATAATTTCTGTTAAAATATTAGGAAAATGTATTAAGTACCGTAAAAGTGCTAAATTTGAGCTATTACTTAAAATATTATATTCATAACAAATTATCATAGAAGGTTAGCTACTGTTATTCCACATACCTATTATAGTTTAATTTAACTACAACATTCTAGTAGAGTCTAATAAAATATGGTTCCACGACTTTGATCATACAAACTTTAAATACTAAACTACGGGTCTGAAATTTAGTTTATATAGATCTAAATAATCCAAAACATATAATGCTTCAAAATATAAAAATAAAGTGTCTTGTATTGTATTAGGTAGGTAACTATCAAAAAAAAAACTAAAAAAAATCATGCTTGAAATCTATGTATAATATACGTATATTGTAATAAATGTTCAAATGTTTATTATAGTAAATTATAAAACACAATCTCTCTTCAATTTCAAATTTTTTTTCAAATTATCTACAAAATATAAATGTTTAGTAAATTGGAAGACTTGATTAAGTATTTAATCATTTATCTAAAAGAGACGTGCCGGGTCGCCACATTACTATATCGAGGGGCCACAGCGCAAGTGCCGTCCATAAATATCATAACATATATTATATTAGAAATACAAACTTAATATTTCACTCACAGTAAATATTATAAAAAAATATTACGAAATGTACTATACTCATATTATAATATTATGATTGTATTAGTTACAAACTCTTTAATTAAGAGTTATGTTTGAGGATTTAATTAATTTCCTAAAAGGAAATGCCTCAAGGTTGCTCAGTAGGTTGAGAGGCCATAGTTAAAGTGCCGTCCACCAATAAAGTACCCGAAAAAAAAAACGATTAATTCAAATATAGAAGGTACTTATATCATATACTTTTATCAAAGTATGATTGTGTTAGTCACAGTCTTGTGTAAATGATATCGTCTTATGTTTTCCCAATCTAATTATACAAAATACTGAAAATTAATGAAATCAAAAATATTAGTACAATAGAAAGACTGTGCATTGCTTTACAAATTTGTCTTAAATTTACTTTTTGCATAGAGAATATGAAGGTGGGCTGGGCTCTTCAGAGTATTGGGGATAGGGCTGGGATTTCATATTATGAATTGAAATATTTGTGGACACTGGACGACCAAAATGACTATCCTCCATAGCATGTTTCAATAAGTCCAAAATAAAATTAATTGAATACGTTATAAAGTTGCTCCCATGCTCGACATTATCCTGATATTTTAAAAAAAATCATTAAAAATGTTGTTTTAAAAAAAACCTTTCATGTGCATGTTTTGTCTCCAAGTGTGTGTTGTGAGAGGATAGATGCTGAAAAATCATTAATAGAGACTCGTTGATCGCTTTTATGTGCTTCAAATTGTTTACACGAGTGAGCTTGGTATGGCTCCATCATAGATAATAAATATATAACATAATGGATAGGACATAATGGTCTTATCAGCGGCCTTCAAGGGGAACAATTGAGGCCAAATAAAGTATACCTATATCGAGTATCGACTGTCAATGTAAAGGATATAGCCTCAAATGTATTTAACATAGGCGTGGACTATCCATATCTTTATTGTCTATGGGCTTCATCCATAGCATGGATTAAGGTGTCAACAATCAAAGGATCAATTTGATAATCAAACACTTAAGTTCGGCAACCTGCAACTCGGAATCTTTTTATTCAAAGTGTCCTAATAAGTCATAAGAAGGTTAGTTAGGTAAACCTATGGTTAGTTGAGAAGCTATGGTGATGATAGACGACTACCATCACTGGTCGTCGTGAGCTTTGTGATGATCTTTTCCTACTAACTATCAAGGTATTCGATATTGTAAACATAACAATGAAAGAAAATATTTAAATATTATTAATTTGGTTAGATTAGGTTAGGTTAGGATAGGACAGGAAATTAGACGTTAACTAATTATCATAGTTTTTAACACGGTCTTAAAGACGGTCAGCTAGAGTTGTACCAGTATAGTTATTAAAAACTTAAATACAGCCGACATTAAATAATGATTTTTTTACCACAACAAATTATAAAATGCATATTATTTTATTTAATATTGACTGTAGACCCAGCCAAACACAATATTATTTTAAATTAAACATTATTTTATGTCCTTCATAAATTACAATCACATAGTAGAGTCCGTGCAGGACCTTTTTCTCATTTAATTTTTTTGCATCGTTTATAAATTACATTCATTTTTATACATTTTCTAATACATATATTACGGTGATACACCTCTGATCATAATAACTGTTCGTATTATTATATTGTAAACAATACCTAGGTTTTGGATTGTAGTTAATATGTATTGCAGTATATAGCTTCCAGCGTAATCTTTTGTTTAGTGTTATTTCACCCAAATTTCTCAAACTATTTTTTTTTTCAATTCATTGATCTCTAGTAGATTTTTTTGTATAAATATTTTTCAAGATTAACCAGCTTTACCTGGGAGTACGCTGAGTACCTGTGCACATACTATATAATTTGAAAAGAGACTGGCTAGGTTCATTCACGTTCCACTTTCAATTATTTTTCATAAATTTAATTCAATTGATTTTTAATATGAATATTTTCAAATTTGTAAGTCTACAGAGAATTTTTTTTTTGTTATTTAATTCCTATTGATCTTTCAATATAAATTTTTAAACAAGCCTGTCCCATCTACATTTTTGAAAATTTTTTTTTGCCTTCTAAAATGCATTTGCATGCTGGCGCCCACATGTGTGTTTTTACTGTAAAATTTTTTCCATATTTTTTTTTGTTTTCTAAAATGCTTTTGCCTGCAGACGCCAACACCCTCTTCAATTTTTTTTTTCTAGTAATGTAACTCTAATTGAATTTTTTGTATATACTTCTTGAACATTGATAACCAGCTGGTGCCCAATGAATTATTCTTTAATTTCTAAATTCTTTAATGAACTAAATATTTCTATTTTTAAATAACATTCGTTTTATACATTTTCTTATACTATATGTATTATAGTATTATTATTTATATTATTACGGTGATACACATCCGAACATGTTAACTATTCGTTTATAATAATGTAAACAATACACACAAATGTTTTCTGTTTAAGATTCTGGACATTTTAGTTTGAACTCATTAATCTGTGTTCCTACGATATAATTTTTTCTAAATTTTTTTTGTTTTTAAAATTCATTTGCCTGCTGGTGCCGACACATCGCTTCAATTTGTTTCGAAATTTTTTTTACCATTCTTGAATTTTTTGTAGAGACTTTTTAAACATTGATAATTTGATACCCTCTGTATTATCATTCTTTAGTGAGCTTATCATTTTCAATAGTTTTTCTGTATAAGATTCTGGGAATTTAAGTTTGTAGTTTTAAATCCTAAAGTAAATATTTTTCCACATTTTTTTTTGGTTTTCTAAAATGCATTTGCCTGAGGGCGCTGACACCTCCCTTCATTTTTTTTTTTTATGATTTTAACTCTAGTCAAATTTTTTAATCATTGACAATCTGGTTCCCTTTGAATAATCCTTCTTTATTGAACTACCTATAATTAGTTTGAATAGTATTTTCTGTTTAAGATTCTGAGCAATTACTTTGAACTTCGTTATGTTTATTCCTACGGTCAATTTTTTTCTACAATTTTTTTTGGTTTTCTAAAATGCATTTGCCTGCAGGCGCTAACACCTCCCTTCAATTTTTTTTTTATGATTTAAACTCTAGCCAAATTTTTAAACATGGACAATTTGGTACCCTTTGAAAAAACCTTCTTTAATGAACTAAATTTTTCAAATAGTTTTTTCTGTTTAAGATTTTGGAGATTTTAGTTTGAAGTTTGATTGTGTATTCCCACACTATAATTTATTAAAATTTTTTTTTGTTTTCTAAAATGCATTTGCCTGAGGGCGCCAACGCCTTGTTTAATGTACTACCTATAATTAGTTTGAATAGTTTTTTCTGTTTAAGATTCTGAGCAATTACTTTTAACTTCGTTATGTGTATTCCTAAGGTAAAATTTTTTCTAAATTTTTTTTACCGTCCTTGAATTTTTTTTAGAGACTTTTAAAACATTGATAATTTGATACCCTCTTTATTATCGATACAGTTATCGATCGTTCGTTGGCCTGTACGGTCGTTTTTGCGTCTTCGTCGTTCTCTTATCTGTGTTTTTACGCATTGTATTTAATTAACGTGTTTAAGTCTGTAATATTAGTACGAGTTTATCGACATTTCGTTATTACAATGCTATGTTTAGTGTGTAATGATGAAATGTACGACGGTGATGAAATTAAATGTAAAAACTGTAAAGACTACTTACACTTCTCATGTGCTAGTTTTAGAGAAACGGCATTTAGGAAATTAACACATGAAGCCAAACTAAAATTTTCATGCGCAAAATGTAAAGTTAATGTGGGTCTTACTAGCAATACTAAATCTAAAAATGAAGACGTTTTTGTTGGATCAAACGAGACTCTGTCGGATTTGACTAATTCTGTTAAATTTATGAGTGCTAAATTTGATGATTTTAGTAAGCAGCTGAATGAAGTGCTACATAATATTAAAGAACTTAAAGAAGAGAATAATGTGTTAAAGAAAAATAATATTAAGTTGAACTCTGATATCTACAAACTATCCAAGTGACTAAATCTACTTGAACAGAAATCAATCTTAAATCATGTTGAGATAATTGGTGTACCAGATTTGAAAAATGAAAACTGCGAAAAAGTAGTTGAAAATATTGCAGCTGTAATGGGTCAACCAGTGACAGTAATCAAGGCTTTCAGTATAAGATCAAAAATACCTAATAAACCGATGAAGATCATAGCTGAACTCTCATCAACGCATCAGAAAAAAACCCTCATGGAGTCCGCAAAAAAGAAAAAAGTAAAGGCATGTAGTATTAATGAAAGCTGGGGAAATGGAGGTACTTTTGTTAATAATTATCTTACACAATATAATAGTAATCTATTTTTTAAATCTAGAATGTTTGCTAAAGAAAATAACTTTAAGTTTGTCTGGTATAATGACTGTAAAATTTTTATCAAAAAAAGTGAAACCTCGAAAGCCACTATTATATACGACGAGACTGACTTGTCAACAATTAAATTATAATATATAAGAATAATAATAATAATTTATAGTTCTTAAATCATATATATTAATATATTTTCTTTTTTTTCTTTTAGTTATGCTAATGTTTAATTCTAATTTATTAAATCGTTTTCTAGATTATAAAACGCAATATTTTAATTCTATATCTGAATTCATATGTAAATTCAATCTATTTCATAATACAACTCTAAATGTACTAAACTGCAATATTAGAAGTGTAAGGCATAATTTTGATGAATTTTTGTTATTTTTGGAAAATGATATACATAGTAAAAACTTAGATTTAATTATTTTAACTGAAACCTGGCATGATGTTCATTTTTGTAATTATTCTATACAAGGGTATAATATGTACTTTTCTAAACTTAAAAGAAACCAGAATGATGGTGTTATAATCTTTGTTAAAACTCATTTATGTACTGATATTTTTGAATACGAATACATAGAGGCTAATATTATGAAAGTCGCGTTTAAGTTATGTAATGTATTTTTTAGGGTTTATTGTATATATAGATCTCCCTCTGGTGATAAAAACAAATTTTTGACCATTATTAATAGTATTCTGTCTAAAGATGAGTGTATAAATGGACATGTTATAATAATTGGAGATATCAATCTAAATATTATTGGCTCTGATTGTGATGAAAATGAATACCTTGATACTATATCTGAAATAGGTTTTAGGTCACTAATTAATGTTTATACTAGAACCCCAATTGGCCAAAGACACTCATGCTTGGATCATATTTTTATTAAATCAAGAAATGCATTGAAATCCAAAATAGAAGCAGGTGCTATTCAGACAAATATTACCGATCACTTCTCCACGGTTTTGGCAATTGAAATTAGTAAAGAAAAGAGTGTTTTTAATTGCAATGTTAAGACAATCAAATATAATGATCTGGAAAAGTTATTTAAAAATGAATGTTGGGCGGATATTTTTAACTGCAATGATGTTAATAGTTGTATGGATATTTTCCTAGACAAAATTAATACTTTTGTCAAAATGTCAACAACAAAAAAAGTTTTCAACTCTAAAAATAATAGGATTAGAGAATGGATGACAGCTGGTCTTCTTTGCTCGGTGCACTTTAAACAAAAATTATCTTTAAAAGTTAGAAAATATCCAAATAATGTTAGACTTGCTATATATTATAATAAATACAAAAATAAATTAACATCTATTATACGAGCTGCAAAGATAAATTATTATAAAAACAAATTTCAGAAGTTCTCGTTTAGTCCAAAACTCACTTGGAAGGTAATTAATGAGATATTAAATAAGAATAATAATAAGAATGATGATGTTAAAGTTATTAAAATAGATGATTACACTCTTGATGTCAAAAATGAGCCTCTAAATATTGCAAATACATTTAACAATTTCTTTATAAATATTGGCAACAGTGTAGCCTGTAATATTGAGGAGTCAACATTTAAGTTCGAGGAGAACATTACTCCTATATCATTTAACAGTACATTTAATGAAAACATTAAAGAATCTGATGTTCGAGTAATGATAAATAAACTTAAAGATGATACTGCTGTGGGTTTTGATGGTATCTCGGTAAAGATTTTAAAACTTGTAATAGACAGTATTATAAGCCCTCTGACATATATATATAACTTAAGTATTAAAAATGGTATTTTTCCCGAGAAACTTAAATTAGCTATAATTAAACCAATATATAAAAATGGGGATAAAACGTGCATAAACAATTATAGACCAATTTCCATGCTTAGCAATTTTTCGAAAATTCTAGAGAAAATCGTTAAAAACAGGCTCATAACATTTTTAGAAAAACATGAACTCCTTTCGAAACAGCAGTTTGGTTTTAGACCAGGTTTGGGAACGGAGAATGCTTTATATAGTGCAACACACTTTATAAAAAACGCTCTAGACAACAGTAAGAAAGTAATCGCGATTTTTCTTGATTTGTCCAAAGCCTTTGATACTGTTAATCATAAAAATTAATAAATATTTTACCTAATTTTGGTATCACTGTAACAAGCTTAATTTGGTTCACAAGCTACTTGGAAAACAGAAAGCAAACTGTTCGTATTAATGGTATTACAGGTGATGATCTATTTATAAACTGCGGTGTTCCTCAAGGAAGTGTCTTAGGTCCACTCTTATTTATTTTGTACATAAATCATATGTGTAATTTGGACATTGATGGAAGAATAGTTACATATGCAGATGACACCTGCTTACTCTATTGTGGAGACTCTTGGAGCGATGTTAGTACCAAAGCAACTCGAGAATCCAAAATTGTTGTGGAATTTCTAAAACTTAGGAGTCTATCTATCAATTTCAAAAAAACTATGTTTATGAACTTTTCGATAAATGATGTTAAAGATAATTTTGATGAACTTACGTTACATTTCTGTGATAATGGAACTTTGTGTAATGGCACAGTCTGTTAAAAATTATTTAGAGTATCTAGTACCCGATATCTAGGTTTAACGTTTGACAATCACCTTAGTTTTTATAAGCTACGTAAAATTGTATCCGTTCATGTCATGCGAACTGTATGCTTAGCTCTATATCAAGCAATATTTCAGTATGGATTGTTAATCTGGGGAGGGCTCTCGGATAACGCTCTAAAACCTTTACTGCTTCATCAACGACAGATAGTGCGTGTATGTTTACAAAAAACAAACTATGTTGGTTCAACTGGTCTTAATTTTAAAGAGTTCAATGTATTACCAGTTGACTTTGTTTTCAAAAAAATGGCTATTATGTGGGTGATCAAACACTTAGATCAATGGGTAGAGAAAAATGAAATTAGTAACAAAAAAGCTTTTCGATCTTTTGATGCTAAAACATCTCTTTGTAAAAAATCAGTTGGTCAAAAATTTGTTGATTATCTAGGTCCTATATATTACAATTCTATGCCTTTCTCTATAAAGAAGAATGTTAATATTAATTACAAATATCATAACGCTAAAAAATTAATTAATGATTGGCTACATGCATCTCTAAATGTAACTTAGGTTAACCTTATTGTATTATATTTTATTTATCTCTTTTTGTATTGTATAATTACGCAATAATAGTGTTTTAGTTTTTCCTTTTTTTAGTTTTTAAGCATGATATGTATCAATTTATAACTCTCTATCTTCACCACAAGCCTAGCTTACTGAAGATAGATAATTCAAATGTACAATTAATGTAAAACTGTATATTTGTTTATTTTAATAAAAAAAAAAAAATTATCATTTCTTCTATCATTATCAATAGTTTTTCTGTATAAGATTCTGGGAATTTAAGTTTGTAGTTTGTAATGTGTAATCCTAAAGTAAATTTTTTTCCACATTTTTTTGGTTTTCTAAAATGCATTTGCGTGTGGCCGCCAACACCTCCATTCAATTTTTTTTTTATGATTTTAACTCTAGTCAAATTTTTTAAACATGGTCAATCTGGTTCCCTTTGAATAATCCTTCTTTATTGAACTACCTATAATTAGTTTGAATAGTTTTTTCTGTTTAAGATTCCGAGCAATCACTTTGAACTTCGTTATGTGTATTCCTACAGTAAAATTATGTCCCAACAATAGGTTCCGCTGCTGGTGTGACTTGGCAGTGCAACTACAAACTTTTATGCCTGTGAAAATATAGTCCAACAAAGTTTGAAAGTTGTCCAACAATGTCCAACAAATCAAGCTGGATATTTTTCATAGGGGTGAAATTTCGCTAACGTAAAGTTGTGCTGTCAGGAGCACAACTTTCGAAAAGCTCTACCGGCTAAAATAACGTCCAACAAATTTTCAGAGTGATCCAACAATGTCCAACAAATCAAGCTGGACATTTATTTAAGGGGTAAAATTTCGCTAACGTAAAGTTGTGCTGTTGGAGTATAGATGGCAGCACAAAAGTGTCTAAAGCTCTACCAACAGAAATAAAATCCAACAAAGTCTGGTGGTAATCCAACAATGTCCAACAAGTTTGTTGTGGTGTATTGCATATGTGTCTGTCATAGTTGTGCAGCTAACTTCATAAGGATCGTATAATGACGTTCGTTTTTTTTCTTTTCCGAATCTATTCGTAAAAACGTCTCTTATATTATGTGTGTGTGTGCTCTTCGACAAGACACCGACCGTCGATAAATCTATCTAAAAATGTGTTAACGCACACCGCCACAATATAATATAATATTTTATATTATGTATAGTATGAAAATTTCATATTCACACTTCATATTATCAATGATAAAAACAAAATATAATATTATATTTTGTATAATACTTTTTTTATTTATATATTAAGATTGACTGATTAAAATTATATGTGGGTTAGCAATACACATACATACCATACACCTATATAGTTAGTGCTTTTTGATGTGACATATTGGCTAATATTATAATAGCTCATAAGCAATCTACTTACCCGTAATATGAATCGACTATATAGTAGTATATAGTTATTTATAATGGAGTAGGCATCAATATACTTCCCAAAATAGTTTTATTTTTTTTTCGGTATATACGTCATTATTTAAAAACGATAAAATTGATGGCATTTCAATATAATAATAATAATAATTTGACCTAAAAAACAAAGGGTGCTAATAAGACCCTTTTGCTCTCCCTAGTTGTAGATACGTATATACGTAACATATTATGGGCATTTGCGTTGTTATATTATCATACTAATACATACATATTACATAACCTAACCTATAAAGGTATACGAAATGTAATTAATATAATAATTACCAACTTTTGCACTGTCACTATTTATTTCGTATTTTGTCAAGATTTGAACTTTAAATGCTTATAAAAAAAAAATGTTGACCATGGATTTTTAGTATTTTTAATCTGTTGTTGAAAATAATATATTAGGGGCCTAGATTTAATTTCTTTAATTTCTTTTCATGCATCCTTTATATGCAGATTTGAAAAATTCCAACTCATTAATACCATCGTCCATACTTAGTAACGTGTACGTTACGTCTCCTCGTAACGTACTAAGTACTCCGTACTTGCTTACTGAGATTTTCATGCCACTGAGCACAGACAGTCGACATTTGTAATTATTATTGTTATCGTAGTTACCAATCAAATGGTCGATCGGATGCAATCGCTGGTACCTACCGATACATCTAAAAATAATTTTCAACGAAATAAGCGTTCGGCGATTGTCTCAAACCTTATCACGTACTAATTGAACAATTAAAATGTGTATCCAACATAATAATACGATTTGAAAAATAAAACATCATCATACATTATATAATATCATTGCAATACTATATTTGTGACGATATGCTATTATTATTATTGTATTATTTAATGTAAAACATATTTTGCCATGGAAGCACCACTGATGTTCAGTATAAATTCCTAAAGTCAATTGATTTCCGTTTAAATTTACCTATTTCCAGAGACTCGGGCCTTTGGTTTTACAAATGTATGGGGACATTCCCTGCAGATTTATAATAATCATAGTTTTTTTATTTCCAAATGTTTCGATTAGAATTATGATCTTGGATAGTTCATGGTGTTTAAGTTCTGGATAAGAATTTGAATATTTTTGTTTATTCTTATTAGATAATCGGAATTTGACAATAATTGATACCAAATATTAATTAGATTTCATAATTAAATTATCCTGAGCCAATATTTCATAATCACCACAGATAATAGTAGTAGGTACCTCTATGGAATATATTAAATTAGATTGGCAACTCATATTAATAGTGGAAGTCAAAATCCATTATTTCGTGAGAACTACATGTTTTGTCATACAAAGTTCTGACCTCAGCGCTGTTGCTTATTTGCATTTACTATACTATCAAAAATAAAAATATGTTTACTAATTAGATTAAAATTATTTGTCAATTATTATAAAATATATGATCATATTTTCTTAAGTTTTCTTACCGACATAGGTAATATGTTTAATGAGATGAATTCTCAATACAAACTTTTCAAATATAAATATCTAAAACCAAAAATTAGTTCTTGCATGTTAATTTTTTTCTTAAATTTTGATTCGTATTTTATATTGTGAGACGAATTATTTATATTTAGAGTTTAAAAAATTGTGTTGTTTTATTTCGATTTTATTTAGGATACAGAAAAGTTATATTCAGATAAGAATTAGTTATAACTCGTAAACAACATAAAAAGTTATTTGTTTGTAGAAAATGTACAATAAATTTTAGGTCTTAATAAATCAGCAATAAAAATGCATGGTAATACAGTTGAGTAAGTACTTACAAAATGATTATACCTACTGAAACTGAACAACAGTTTAATTTAGTTCATAATCACTTAATTTAAATCTGTTAACTATTACGTTTTTTTTTATATATATAATAGATTGATATATATATAATAGATATAGATTGAATAATATTGAGCTAAGTACCTGTGTTTTATAATACTAACCAGAACGTGAAAATGTAAAATACACTTGGAAACATCGAGAAATATTGTATGTACGGACCTACTATATTATAACATGAAGGAGAAGAAGAATAAGAAGTAATTGCTTGTATAGAACGGAAATTCACTGGCTGTTTACATTTGGATTTTCTATACACCATACAATTTTCAAAATATTTTGATTTTGTTTTGAACAGTTTAGTAACATTTTCAGTTTCCAATTTTATTAGTCTTTTTTTCAATGAATGTCAATAAAACTTTATTTGTTGGCTAAAAAGTTTGAAAATTTAATACAAGTCTCCTAATATATTGTTTCAAAGACAGACGAACAATATTAAAAATCCATAGTCACATATTTTTTTTATAAGCATTGAAATTCAAATATTGACAAAATACATAAAATTCACGAACATGTGCAAATTATGTAGAGTTAGAAATTCATAAAATATAATAATAATAAAATATATTGACTTTTTTGATCTGCAGTTTACGCCTTTGTTTACGCCTTTACGGACATTGTCATTTTTCTTTTTTTTTAGTTTGTTTTTCTATAATTGTCAATAAAATTTATTTGTTGGATAAAAATGCGTGAAAATGTAATACAAGGCTCCTGATATATCGTTACAATAGCAGTTGAAAAATATTAAAAATACATAGGCACGAATTTTGACAAAAATTTAATAATTATTTTGTAGTTAAACATTTTTAAAATGTTCAACTTTTTTATCCACGGATTGACAATTCAAAACAAGGTTATATATTATAAATTACATTATTCAAATCAGTATCATCAAATATATCTACTTATTTAGTAATATCACAGGCTGACTGACCGTCTTCGCCAAGAATCGTGTTTCTTATGTAATGATATTATATCATTGACTTCAAATTTAACGCCATCCATTACAGTGACTTACAAGTAACCTACTGTACAGCAAAGCAACACCCACTTGCCCAACTTTTTTTTATGATTATTTCATATTTTTTTTTTATGTGAAAACATCTTGTACGGCGTCAGATGTTTCCGCTTTTGCTGTGAACATTTTCGAGCATTATCGTTTTCACGATAATACGTGATAATAACGTAGAAGTTCTACTGGTTTTTAAATTTTTCAAAAAAACACCGAAAATTCTTTTGCCACTAACTGTCTGATTCGGGCGTCAGGCTTGGCGTCAACCTTGGAGGTAGGTCGAGATCGGAATTCGTGCAGAATGAATTTTCTATGGAGGTAATATTTAATTTTTGAGTTCAATTTGTTTGTCACTTTTATAATAATTATACTATATGCGTGTAAATAAATTCTAATATATTCTATTCTATTAAAAGCTTTCTCTGTGTTCTGAAAAATAAAACTTCAACGAAATATATTATAATTGATAAGAAAAATAAATGATAACCGAACGATAGGGCTACACCATAGATACAATTGTTGTACGTATATCTATGGCTACACTTCACTTATTCACACAAGTTATAAGAAATTTGTTCTTTTTTCGACGTCTTGACGTCCAGCCATTTAATATAATATTTTCTGTGATGCTGAATTGCTGATCATTCGTGCTGTCTCTGTATCACCATCATAAACTAAGAAGTATAACTAACTTCAAGAATCTTTAATCCGTAATTGCGCTCTGGTCCTCTGGATTCTATATTTCTGTGGACCGCGGAATATAGTATACCACGGCCAAAGATACGTAGGTATAATACCTCGAATAATACTAACTGAAGTTAACTATAAAACAAATATGTAAGTACCTACTTACATAATAATGTATGTATTATGTTTAATTAAATATTTTATCATATTTTAAAGCACTCTTGTATAGTATACTACCATCCGTAAAACTGTACGCATTTATCTTTCAAAAAGTGTACTCTAGCTACTAATTAATTACAGTTAAACTAATAATATACCTACTCTATTGCAGATTAGCATCATTTTTAAGTAGTTTAAACGTGTAAGTATAATATATTGTTATATCTATAACCCATATTGTTTTCACGTCATCCCAGAAAAAGTAATTTTTTGTTGATATTTACCAGTTATCCAATACTATACTAAATATACTAAAAACATTTCGGAACGACTCAAGTCGCAGGTACTCATCTCCTATACTAATAAAATATAATAAAAATATAACGCACTCCTAGAACAAGACTGTCACAACTCAAAATTCATGAATTTTGAGTTATGACTACTTTTGGATAGAGAAAAATAAACTCTATTAAATGCAAGAACGCCACATTCAATATCATTTTTCATTTAGCCACTATAGAGATGTGTCAGTATTGAATTATTTAAATATTGGTTAATTTTCAATGCAAGAGAGCCATATTTACTTTTTACTTTTTACCTTTTTACCTTATACTTATTTTTATTCATCCAAATTATCACTGAAGTCAAAATTCAAGACTGCCTTATTTCGACTTGTGGCGTTCTTGCACTGAATAAAAACTAATTATCATGTAATATGTTGAGTGCAAAACAGTAATATTTAGAGTTGTGGCAGTATTGCATTTTATAATTTATAATTGCATTTTTTCATGGCTTAAATTCAATACTGCCATATTTAATAAGTGGCCATCTAAAAATCAATTTCTGTATGCAATACAGTCGCATCTCAAAATATGGCAGTCTTGAATTTACTTAAAAAATTGTAAATGGCCACAAATCTAAATTTTTGGGTTTAAGAGTGAATTTCAAAATATTTGAAAAATTAATATTGTAAAGTATGATTGTAAGTATTTAAGTGTTAAATTTCAAACGCATAAGTAAAAAACTCATTAAAATATCTTAGGTCCAAACTTCAAATGAATTTTTCTCAAAACTATAAATTTTGAGTTGTGGCAGTCTTGTTCTAGGAGTGCAACATTTAGAACAATATGTCATATTTTTCGGTAGTTAACAATCATACAATGTACAGTATTAAACCAACAAAGTTGCGGTAGGTGGCATACTACCACAAGCACTTTCGGAACAATTCTAGTTTATCTCCCGAGCGATTTTTTGAAATTTTTTTTTGTAAAATGTGTGTTTTTGTATGCTTTTTGTTATGGTACTTTAAAAAAAAAAGTCGCTGAAACTTTTAATGGAAGTTTTGTTCAAAAAACTTCAAAATACTCGTTTTTCAAGTTTCAAGTTTTGAAGTTGCGACACTTCAAATAAAGCAGTGATTACCCAGTTTGTGGCACTCGTCGCTGCGCTCCTCGGCACCGTCGCTCCGCTCCACAAATCGAAAATATCCCCCGACTTGCTATGCAACACCACCTCAAGTAGGTCACAGGATAAGTTATGTTGTAGTATATGGGCAGTGATTACTCAGTTTACAGCACTTGTCGTTGGCTCCTCGGCCAAACCTGAGAGTCGAGTACCCCCACGTGGCATTACAAAGTATAGTGTTCCGCGCATTGGTATAAACGCGAAAATCGCTAATTTTGAAAGGCCATAACATCAAAACTATGTCCGAGCGACTTTTTTTTTAAAGTACCATTAAAAAAAGCATACTAAAACACACATTTTGCAAAAAAAAAAAATTTCAAAAAATCACTTGGAAACTAAAGTAAAATTATGCCGCACTTTTATTATTAATAATATATACATTCATAATATACTTAATAGTTAATACTATCCCTAAACAATATTATGATTGTCTTGTTATTATGTTTAGATACAAATATAATTTGATCAATTTAGCAAAGTTATTATATTTTGCTGATATTGTATAATTACAAAGCATATCTTACTCAATACCTCATAACCTATATTAATTATTAATATCTTATCATTACTAAATATGAATGTATTATACTATTTCTAGACATTGGCCAATGACAAATTAACTAAAAACAATTTAAAATGTTTTAAAAAATATTATAATATGTTATAACTATTAATTATATGTTATTCACAGTTATAAGAGTAATTACAAATTATCTTACTTTATAGTAAAAGAGATGGGTTCTGTAAAACGTGTTTTACCGTGGACAAGTGGCCAAAAACAAGTTCTGAAAACCAACGGATGTAAACCTCAAATATACATAAACAGCCGTCACACTCACAGTTTATTATAAGTCCTACAAAGTGTACGCAAGTACCTATGACGTTTTAGTCATCTTAACTGCTATCAAAATAAATAATAATAACGAGTTTTATGTTTGTAAAGAAGAAGTGTTATGTGATATGTTCTTGGTGAGACTTTAATAACTCATAATACCTAATTGTAACGGTAATTTGAAAACCTACCTTTTAAATACAATAATTACAAAAATATACAAATAAAATAATTATACAAAATATACAAATTTAATGGTTCGACTGCATACAAATTTTACAAATTATACATTGTTCAAATGAACATAATACTTATAGCAATTACAATGGTAAAGCCGGACGGAAAGGTCACGACTATACCTACCGCATAAACTGGTAAGGAGAAGAGATCCTCAAGTTCGGTTGCGCACGGCTTCTTCACTGTGGCACTGCGGAACGCCGGCGTCATCGGCGGAGGAGGCGGCCGCGTAGGAGGTGGCCCAAAATCTGCATAGATTACCGCGGATGAAGGAGGCGGCAGCGGTAGAGGCGGCCCAAAATCCGCTGAGGTTACCGCGGAAGGAGGAGGCGGTGATCTCGGGACCGGTTGTACCGGTGGCGGCCCTGCAGGTGGTTGAAGCGACGAGGTCGACGGCAGAGCGGAGGTTTGGTGGCAATGCGCGTTTTCTGCTGTCGACGTCACAGCAGCAGCGCTCGCGTACAGTCTCGTCGACATCATTTCCCGAAACGTGTGGTCCATTTCATTGATTTCCGGCGAGTTTTTCTCCACAGTCTCCTCCTACACGAGCACACATCATTAGTAATTTATTACCTATTAACCGATATTTACCTGTATATTTTTTTTTCGAGTGTTTTCTGGCTGCCTAGCTTGCAGCTGTCAGAGTTGTCGGACTTTTTCTCGAATTTGTCGGTGTTTTCTAAACGAACGGAAACGACTAATGTGTGATACTGCTATGGGTATAGTCAAGTCGATATATTATATAATATTACTTTCAGCGGACGTCGTCTCCGAATTTTTCACCTTGAAATTTTTTTTTATAAGCATTTAAAGTTCAAATTTTGACAAATTTTATCAAATTTATAATTTAATAATTATTTTGTAGTTAAAAATTTATAACATGTTCAACTTGTATAGCTAAGGATTGAAAATTGAAAACAAGGCTCCACGTAAATAGGTTAAATATAAATTACTTTATTCACAATAATATCATCAAATATACTTGGTAATATCATAGGCTGACTGACCGTTTTCGCTCAGAATCGTTTTTCTTATACAATGATATTATATCATTGAATTCAAATTTAACACCATTCATTACAGTGATCCACTTGTCACCTACTGTACAGCAGAGCGACATCCACTTACCCAACTTTTTTTCATTCAAACAAATTTAATATTTGTTCATACATTACACTAATAGGTACTCTATTTATTGAAATTTGTACTTATTTGTTTATTTGTTGTTGCATATCAATTACAAAGTGACTATATAGTCCCAATCGAACGACTGGAATAACTATAATATCAACGGCGCACGTTAACTCGCTGACGGGAAATTTACTAATTATTGCTGAACGCTTGGACATAATAACGAAATCGTATACAAAGCTGTGCCGGTATACAGCACATTTGCACAATAATACATAATAAGAATGTATTAATACACATATACATATTTTGTTTTTATACAATGGTACCTATACATATACGACCATACAGTCGGTATCTACGACAGTCTCACGTATATGGTACAACCGAAAATACCTATAGTCTATACACTAGGAACATAGGCGGATATTGGGGGGGGGGGACTTAAGGGACTAATAAATTATGTATTTTAATAAACCTATATATACTTGCTGCCTCTGCTAGAATAAAGTAGAAATACTGAGTAGCCACTAGTTAGTAGGTTGAAGCGTTTAAAAATGTATGTTTACGCTAATGGATAAGACAAAAATGTTAAGCCCCCCACGGATGTGACCAAATATCCGCCTATGACTAGGAAATTAACAAGCGTAATGTAGGTAATATATAAACAAACTAAAATAAAAATATGAAGGTATATAGGCAGGTGGTTTAAACCATAGAATCATATTTTTATATTAAAAAATTTAAAATTCATTACATATATAGGTCAGTATTTCTCGACCTGTGTTCGATATGTCCCCATGTCCCTACATAATATTAATAACAATACAAGCTGAATGAACGCCACTGAGAGATTGACGAGAAATCTAAATGACAAACCATATTCTAAAACAAAACAAACTAGAGAAAAATATATATATATTATACAAATATAAATTTAATAATTATCAAGCAATTTGGAGGAATGCTAAACCACGGAGATCAATCTATATACATATAGGAGACCGGCCCTATTCACTCATCAACGCCCAGACCAAACCACTGGGTCTAGGGACTTGAAATCTTGTACAGAGGTTCCTTAAGCAATGTAGGGGCGAACTAACAAAGGATTTTTGGAAATCGCACACATAAAGGGGAAGATAAGAGGTTGAAAGAATACAACAGTAGCGCCAACTATCAAGCAATATTTAATTTAAATATACAATATTGGTTTTAAAATATAAAACGTATAATATACGTACTTGATATATTTTGGAATAGTGGTTCCTTTATTGATCTAGATGTGCAATAAGAAAGGATTTTCTGATATTCATATTTTAAAGAGGTGGTCAAACTCGGATCTTAAGATTCACGGTGTAAATTGAAAATTTTTTTTGTTAATTAATGGTTGATTTTGGTTGCAAAAAATATACGAATTATTTCACAAAGCTAGGTCCAATTACGCCGATTTATCCGTAAAAATAAAATGAAATAAATTGAAATAAAATAACCCCCAAAATATTTTAATATATAAATATTAAATGCTCCTAACAATTTGGGACGATTAACTATGACTTCAATATTATTTTAGGTACTTACACTGTATATACATTTTTTTGAACTACAAAGATATACTAATATTATAGTAATATAGGTTTTATTTTATCACCCACCTCGCCGTGTCCGCAATCTACCGCAGGTAGATTGCCAACCTGATAATATACTGTTAACTGTTCGCATAACCATAAGCAAGTCTCACGCGCAACGCCACGAAGGATGGCTAAAAATGAAAATATAATATGATTTGGCTTCCATATGCACAGAGAATTATACCCAAAAGAAGTTTTTCACGGACAACGCCGGGTTATTCAGCTAGAATTTCATATATTTATCATTCTTCCCATGTTATCGCAATGTTTTTTCAGCGTAGGTACTCTGTTGATAACACTTTTTGTTCTTTGGTCAAAAAGCTTGATAATTTAATACAAAGTTGTAAAATTAAAATTAGAAGCACAATGTGATGTGTTTAAGCATTACTTTTTACATGTACAAATGTGTCAAGTACAATATCTTTTTTTTAAATTATTTTTTTAATAGTACAAATGTGGTAAGTGCTGGTTTTTTTAGTTTCTTTTTTTTATGAGTTTTGTTTATAGTAGAACAATAATTTTTAATCCTCATTACTCATTATATGTTAAGGAAAATATAACAAAAAGTTTATAGTTGGTTACATTTTTGAATTGTTACAATAGTTCAAACTTTAAAATCGTTTTCCTGAACAATTACGAAAATGTCACTTACAACATGTGTACACTATGTCATCGATATTATCATTGTGTATTATTTAAATTCGTGAATACCAGCAACTGTGTTACCATTTTTTTTTATTTGTCTACTGTACATAATACTCTATTCAAAATAGGACCGTGACCAGGCGGCGACCAGTTTTCGTCGGGTGGCGGTCAGACATATTATATTCCCCACTACTGCGACGCGTTCGGCGTTATAATTGTGTACACATCCACACACATTCGCACACACATACACAAATACACTTATTAAGTTCACAACACGCATTACACAGCCGACAGTAATTGCTAGGTGATCCCGATCACTACTGTCTGAGCTATCACAAGCTAAACACCCAGTTTCTCCTCCATATTTTCAGGACTTAGGTGTTAGTGGCGTAAAGAAACGGAGTTGGTGTCTGGGTGCGCGTATTATTAATGTACGCTTCCGGCCCGCGCATCACTAGTAATATATATATTATTGTCGCAACCACCTCAAAATATAATATAGTACAATGTGTGGCAAGGGCGGGAAGTGAGCTATTTCAGACGCCCAAGACTGAAATTGCCTCCCCGCACGAGCCACACATACTATTTAATGTCACGCCTCTGCGTTCATTGATCCCACCATCACGGCAAAGGTAATTCAACCTAGGATCTATGCGACTACCAGACTATTCTATGAAAACAATATTTCATGAAAGAAACGATTTGGTTTTATTTATTTTAAGCGTCATCCATGGATGATATAATATGAATAATATAAGATTTAACCAAAAGTTTATGTTTTATGAGGACCGTAGTATAGATTTTAGTGTCTATTTGTTCAGAGAATACGCGTGATATCAGAGCTCAGTACTCTTGGGGATTTCCACTTTACCACCCGGTACTTTTGTGGATTTCCGCTTTAACGCCCGGTACTTTTGGGGATTTCCACTTTACCGCCCGGTACGTTAGTGGATTTCCGTTTTACCGCCCGCTGGACAGAAAAACGTCGTTTTCCAACGCTGGTGTATAGCGTAATATACTAATATGTTATATAATTTGTTCTTTCACATTTACGTTTTTCACTTCTGTTTGACCTGTAATCCTTACCTCAAAAAACTTATATCCATATACAAAATAAAAATGCCATGAATTTAACATTATACCTAAAATTATAGGTGTTATATGTTATTAATTACTATAGTTAATATAATTTTTATACTATGTCATAATATACTATGGAAAAATCAAATATATTTTGTACCTATATATTATAACATATCATACATATATTAAAATACATATTTTTTGGTTAACGGTTTTCGTAAAGGAATATTATTAATCAGCATTTATATTATATTATAGTCCGAAGATTATAATATATTTAATTAAAACTATTCGTTTATCTATGACGTACTGTATTATCGAAAACAAATATATTTAAATTTATAACAATTTTCTTACAAACTATCATAATAAATTACATAATTAAACGGGCAATTGAACGGAACCTTGTACCACACGCACCACATGCAAGACCTTACCGCCATGTACCACGTGCTGGAAGTCGCCTCCATGTCCGGAATGCCGGACGACAATATCTCCACCGGTATTGGTCGTACGTTCCGAAATTATGGACTAACCACACGTTAGGCACGTGTGGTTAGTTCAATTTCGACACATACAGCCAAAACCGGCGGAGATTTGGTCATCCGGCATCCCGTACACGGAGGCGACTTCCTGCAAGTGGTACATGGCGGTACAGTCCTACAAGTGGTACATGGTGGTAAAGTCCTGCGCGTGGTACAAAGAGGTGGCGTAGTCTTGCACGTGGTACAAGGAGGCGGCGTAGTCCGGCATGTGGTGCATAGCGTCTGAGTCTGGAATTTCATGCACGGTGGCCGCGTAGTCCGGCAAGTCGTGCACGGAGACATAGTGCGTCGGGGCGGACAATTCGTCGGACAGTTCGCCGATGCCGGTGGCCGGTACCCGATTACTTTTGGATTGCAGCCGACGTGCGGTGGCCGGTATCCTGTTACCTTTGGACAGCCGACGTGCGGTTGCCGGTATTCGTTTACCTACGGAACGTCGATGTACGGCGAACCGACTACGTGCAGATGAGGGTGTCCGGATACATCATACATGAGAACAGTCGCAGATCGGTGGTGGCGGTGACGATCGAACTTTTGGACCGGCGGCCATATTATACTCAGCTCCTCTCGAAAGTCGCGACACTGCAGGTTCGGACTTCTTCCGTGGATTCGGAGGGACGTGTCTCAAGACCACGATCCCACCCAACGACTCCGAAAAGATACAAAAACATAGAGATCATATTGTTACCAAATTCATAATCTTCACTCAAAAAATATGACTCGAGTCAAAACGAGAACAGATATCAGATGGTCGGAAAATAATTAAAACAATATATTATTTTTACGTGTTTATAATATTTTACTGATAAATACACTTAAAATCACGTTGACAACCGTCGCCGTCGTAAATGTTTAGCCATATTATTTTTATTTTTTTTATATATATAATATATGTAGCTAGCCAATAAACGAATAACGATTCGTGACAATAATATTGTTATACACTTAAAGATTAAAAAATTGGTATTTTTTATATTACACTATACCCGACGGCCGACTTCGCCCGGGAGAAAACGAACAATATTATACAATACGCGGTGTAATTTGTTTTGAGTTTACCTCAGTTCACAGACAAGTCGCTGTGTCGTTGTGCTTTGTGGACAAATCGAACCGAGTCGAACAATCCGCCTGCGCTTGGAGTGTTTCGGTTTCATTGCATAAACTTCACGAGAGTAAATCGGTTTAGATATTCTACAAACTCGAGAATGATAAATAAACAGAATGCAATATTTAATACGTCACATTTTCTGGCCTCAGACATCCAAGTTAAAATTAAAACCGTTGTTGCCGGATATTTGTTTATTTCTTGGTGACATAATCTGAGAGAAACAAAAATTATTACTTCGCGCGTTTCAAGTACGACGACCAACGTATTATTGTGGTGAGCCGACGAGCCGCATTATTGTAAATATATATAGGGCCGGTTCAGTTCCGAAATAAAAAAAAGCAAATTACACTTCACTATTATAGTCTCTTCAAATCTATTGATAGGTATAGCTTTGATTGAAAGCAGTCTAGTAGTTTCGAATTTTCGATTACAAGCTCAATCAAATAAAGTTACATAAACATTTGGATTTAACAATTCCTCGGAAATGAAAAGTCTCTATTAAATGAGTATTTAGTTATGCACTAAGGAAAGCAAATAATATGCACTTAAAAAACAAATAGTATGGACTAATTATTATTTACTGTTAATAATATTACTTATTACTTATTAGTAATGTTAAATATACCTGTTGTAAATTATGTTGTTTTTTTAAACAAAATAATTTAATTCGTATTTTAAAAAGCCGTGAAGTATAGGTAACCACCACTCAGGTATAAAGTTATAATTTATTGTGTCGAGTGTCCCTCGTCATTCATTAGGTAACTGTAATGGATGCATTCAAAATTAAATTAAATGACAAATCTGAATTGTATACAATAATGAAAAACAATTCTGAGTGGAGACGGTCTAACCTTTTTTTGGTACCAATGGTTACTAAGTGATTTTTTTTGATTTTTTTAATAATAATATTAAAATAATTATAAAACAAATTCGTACCTAATACTTTTTTTATGTTTGGTTTTCCCAATTTATTTCAATAAGTATACTTACTTACTGGGAAAATTGAACTTTTAACCCTCCCAAAATACAAACTAGATCCAATTTAATACCAGAAACCTCCTTCAAAGTTAATGATAAGAGCATTTTTTTCTACTAGAAAATATTTAAAATAATACATCCCATCGTTGTAAAACCAATAATTCATCGCTCCGCCCAGAATCTAAAATAAATATAATAAAATGAAAAATTGATTTATTAGAATACCTATACATTCTTCGTACAACCAAAAATTTTAAAAATTAATTAGTTTAAATTATTAATAATATTATGGATACAAAGTAATAAGTCGATTTCAATTTTCTTCACGACTTCACGAATAATAAATTAGTAGGTATAACGATCGTGTTTAATGTTTAAATATTAAGTCAGCAACATGTATACGTATAAAATAATTCATATATACCTATATTATAATATAATAATGAAGTTTTTTAAAATGAGTTTAACATTTAGAATTATTGGTTCAATAACTACACAAAATCACAAACAAAATAAATAAATGATTTTAAATTAGAAATTCTATTTAAGTATATAAGATGTATAATATGACTGACCCACCAGGTCTTGGGTATGCACTATCCATATATTATTATTATAAGTGGTGTACCGTAATATTGCCTATACGTAATTATAAAAATAAAACAATAGAATTCCAAATCCGCAAACAACGGAAAACTACCCACTCCAATCAACCCAATGCCCTCATCAAAAAACCGATCAGTCTTTCCAAATTCCATTCACAATAATAGATCTTATGCCAACTTCACTGCCAACACACCGCCTGAAGATTCGCCTTCAATTTCCATAAATAAGTTCTTCGAAGAATTCAAAACGATAATTAATCCATTAATCATTCTATTAACCTCTGTTCTTAATCGCTTACAACCGGTCACGGTATCAGTGCCTTCTATCATTATCTTTATCATATTATATACAATTCTATTTTTATTTTCATTTTATTTTATCTTTTTTCTTTTTGTTAATGTCAATATAAGTACTATGTAATTGTCGAACTGTAATAGTTTATGCTGATGGTTCTATAAAAATAAAAAAATAAAAATAAAAAAAATAAAACAATGAATAACGACAACTTTTAGTGCTTATGTACACAATACGAATAATATTAAGTTGTATCTTTTGTATATATATTTTAAAGATATTGTCTGTGAATTCATTGTTAAGTTGCAATACACATAATATTATGGTATATTATACTAATAGAGATAAAGCATTACGACAAAGTATTAAATTACGATTTAATACCGAGATTGTTTTAAACTTCTGTACAATATTATAAATGCATAATTATTTTTACTTCAATAAGTTTCTGGAAATTAGACTTTTACGAGTTTTCTAAATATAATTTTAAATGATAATCACCATATTTTACGTGTCTTTTGGTATTTATAATTATTATAAGTATATAATTTATAACTGCAGTTTATACTTAGTTATTTCGAATCTTAAATTTTGTTTTAATTATTTGAACACATTTAAGAATTAATTTAATTCTACGTCGTTTTGCCTATACAATAAAAAACTCTTTAATTTTCTCCTCATGCATTCCATGTCTACCGTGGCGCCTAGGGTGCCTGGGCTGCCCCTGCAGTTTTTGAAAGGTGCCGGTCAACCGAGATTTAAGACATTTATTTATTTTTTAAAACTTGATTTTTTTGTGGGTATTGTTATAATTACTATTTACTTACAAAGATTGATTTCCTTACTTCCGAAATCGGAAAAACCTACTATAAATATTTTTGATAGGTGGTGACGGTACGGTACGCATCTAGGTATTATTGATATTATTTTTGTATTATTTTTGATTTGTAGCTAGGTGGTGTAATCCAAGGCTGTAGATGAATAATATTTCTGAAGTTACTGTAGATTATTATTCTAAGTAGATAATTTAGGCTTCTTTTATATTATATAAATATTTCATTGTGGAGGGGGGGGGGCTTAAAAAAATACGGCTTTGGGTGTATAGGGCTTTTTTCAGTTCACTAATAAGGTAGCGCCGCCGGTTATCAGGTAGGCTGCCCCTGCCGATGAAGTCTAGTCACGCCTATGATGCATATAAATCTAAATTCATAAGTCATAACAATCATAACAATACAATAAGACGTTTGAATATACGAGTACCTTCAATACATACCATATTGTTATTAGAAGTCTTTCTTCGACTCCGACACATTTTCTAAAATGATTATCTTTTCGGCTAATGACGGTCCAAGCAAATTGCAAAGTTCTGAAAAACTTTCTTTACTCATTTTATAAAATGACTGAAAACGTTCTGGATGTAATAATAGTTCTCTTGAAGTAACATATTACGTATTTCTGTTGATATTATTAGCTAAATATGGATGTACCTACCCAATATTTACGTTTTTTTTCTTATACTTTTTAAATAAGACCACCCCACTACCACACTATTATCTGAACTATCCAATTCCATTTTCAATAGGTATATGGATGATGCTGGTCGCTGGTGACGAATTATCAAAAATAATACAAGCACAATTTATTATTGATGCGACTTCGATCGCGTGAATGAGAGATTCTACGCAAAACTCGTCGCGTACGACGGTTTCATGGTTTTTTTTTTTTGGTTTCGTCGCGTCAATCGCGTCTTGCTAATGGGATAGCTGCCTAAGATTACTTAGAGACAATCACAATAGCATAGGTACCTATATTATAGGCCTGTCGGATATACTGATTGAGGACTGTATACTGACGAATATTAATGCAATTACTTCCTTGCAGCATCTCCACGATGGACTTCAGCACGTGAGGAGCTATTTTTTTTATGGCTATAAATAACAATATTTATTTTTGTTGGATGTTTTTTTACGAATGTCGTAACTCACCGTGTACTAATTACCTACCGTCACGAATCACGATTAAATTTAAAAACCAAAACAATGTATTACCTACGCTCCCGCTTATAATAAATAATAAACGCGTTGTAATAATGGTTATGATTTTGAATTTCAGGAGTCGGCCATAGAAAACATAGCACATGGCACAACAGGCACCGCAAAAGATGTGCATATCTTCATACCGGAGTTAAAAGGAGAAGTTGACTCGATAACAGTGCCCAGCCAACTCCCAGTGGCATTCCGCATCTTATTTTCAATAATTTATTATTCTTGTCCGATAAGACTGCCCCTGTTCGACGTTTTACAGACAAGATTCAATATAACGTAACGTATAATATATTTTTATTACATCGTATAATAATAATATGGTAAGCGCGGTAGTCAAAGTGAACTTTAATTTAGTAGCTAAAAATATTACTATAATATAATGCGATAGATATGGGTACGCACGGCAAATACGGTTATTGTTATAAAATAATGAAAATAATGAGTGAAGTTCAGGTATATTTATATATATATATAATTCCCTATCCTACTGTGCATCGCAAAGTATAAAACTATAGGATACTATATGGATACTTTGCGTCTTAAAAACGTATGTGCATATACTTAGCCCAAAATCATTTCCGAATTGTTTTTTTCTAGTTGATTCAAACTAGTCTTTATATTTACAGAGTTAAAAAACCAGTGAAACTAAAGAAATTGAAGTGTCCAAAGTTCTGGGAGTGTAAAGTGATATCTTATACAGATAAAAAACATCATATCAGCGATTTGATTAGCAGTTATTCTTCGGCTATAGTTTTTTTTAGACAAGGTGTTGGTTAAAGACGACAAACTCATGAAGATCGATGTATATTGTGACAACGTGAGGGGATATTCAAAAAGTCTGTTGGACCTGTAAAATCACATTTTAAAAGTGGACAAAGAGAAACTGGCATGCTGCTTCGATAAAATAGCCATCGTCGAAAGCCACCTATTGACCAAGGTATACATAAGCTATGTTAATTATATTTTAAATTATAAATGCAATGATTTTCCAGACTTACCGAGTGTGACTTTCCGACAGTGTGTTCACGCTAAAAGGTACCACTAAATATTTCAGTTCGATGACCTTGTATTGAAATGGGGGTTTCACTGAATGACAGATAGTACTTAAATACAAATTTTCAGATAAATTTCAAATGTTTAACTTTTTTTTCGAATCGCTCATGCGTGATATCCCTAACTTACTTTTTTTTTAAATGGTAACATCAATTTTTTTTCATATTCAGATAGAGTAATTTTTTTAACAATTTATGTATAAAAAGTTTTTTTCTAATAACAAAATTGGCATATGAAATTTATCGATTAAATTTAATATTTACGAGGAATAAATGTATAGCAAACAGGAATTATACTCTCTTAATTACTGGTAAATGTTGTCAAAGTTATTTTACTATTTTATCTGTGTGCAAACAGGTATTTAACAATATTGGATATTAATGAGTAACAATAAGTTGAATTTAGTTTAGATTTCGTCAAACAAATTACTCGTTAATATTAAATTTCATCGTTAAATTTCTTATGCCAATTTTGTAATTAGAAAAAAACATTTTATACATAAATTGTTAAGAAAAAAATATTCTATCCGCATATGTAAAAACAATTGATGTTACCATTTAAAAAAATTAAGTTGTATCGAGCATGCACGTATCGAAATAGTTAAAAATTTGAAATTTATCTGAAAATATGTATTTAAGTACTATCTACCATTCAATGAAAACCCCAATTTAATAAAGGGCATTGAACTGAAATATTTAGTGTTACCTCTTAGCGTGAACACACTGTATATATATTATGTAGGTAGGTACTGAATATCGTCCTAGGTGGGTAACTGGGTATTGACGATAGCTATATTATAGAAAGTCTACAAAATTATTAAATTTCTTATTTAAAATATAATGCATGTATTGTAGTGCAGTTTTTATAACTATTGTACCCTCCTCTTTCACATAGTCTAAAACATATCAAAAAATACTTAAATGATTGATATTGTGATTAAAAAAAAAAAAATAATTTAAATATTTGGAAATAGCCATTTTGTTGTTTTCGTATATTTTATTACATTACGGAGAAAATAACCATTTTGAAATCAGTTAATTTTTAATGAATGAAAGCAACTTATATTTTAAAAAAAAACAGCTACCAATTGAATTGTTTTCACTCACAGGGGCCAATTGTCCACATTTTTCGCAAGGACATATATGGTTAGGTTAGGTAGGTATCCCGTAAAACATTACTCATTACTCAAATTTGTACATTAGTTTATCCACCCAATATCATAATTGCTAACATATATTGTGACAAAAGTAAAATTATAATTATACGCAATAACTAATTTATTTATCTAACGAACAAAATCATTATCCGTTATTAAAATGTTTATATTTCCTTGTTGTTTCATTGTTTAGTCACCATTCACCATGAAAAACGAATAAATATTAGTAAAATATACAATGACAGATTTTAAATGATATCTCAAATCAGTATAATTTAATGCGATAAGCGACAACAGTGGGGTCCAAGCGACACGTGTATGTCACTTGTTGATTCCAGTTTTCATTACTGTCACCTATACTCTAAAAAAAAGTGCTTGGCCCTGTAACAATAGCCACTCTTCGTAAATAAACTATTCTCGAAAGAGTGTCTTCATCATAACCCTGACATATACCTAAATTATAATATTGTATAATGCAGCCACGCAGATGTTCTTATTATAATAATATGTGGTCATACACTATTATACCCTTTTTCATTGTCAAATAATAACTATTTCATCGGCTCGGACGATACTTATCGGCCCGATCTAACCACCAGCACTCTTCCTGCGTATACACTAGGTGGTGGTCATATGTGATGATGTATATAATATATGTTAAGTATACCTAATATTTGTGTGTCTTAAATAATAAATGTATTTTTAAATATCTTTAATATAATAATTGTGTTATCGATTAATATACTAATAATATTATAACTAATTTAACATAAAACCTATTTCTTTTTCATTCGCACATCAAATATATAACAATTCTGCAGTAGAGTTAGGGGAAGTCAATTCATTATATGATTAAATCCTTATATATATATATAAGTGCTTATCCGTATACACACACATTTATATATATATATGAGAAAGTGGTAATTTAGAATGTGTACGCAATATATATAAATAGTAAATAATATACAAGTAAAAATAGATAAATGGTAAATACGTATATATTGCATGCACATCCTATTTTCACATTACCACAGCCCCTACTTTCAAAACACTTTTGAGTGAAAACAATTTAATTGGTGGCTGTTTTTTTTGAAATATAAGTTGCTTTCATTCATTAAAAATTAACTGATTTCAAAATGGTTTTTTTTCTCCGTAATGTAATAAAATATATAAAAACAACAAAATAGCTATTTCCAAATATTTAAATTAAGTTTTTTTTTTAATCACAATATCATTTAAGTATTTTTATATGTTTTAGACTATGTGAAAAAGGATGGTATAATAGTCATATTATATTATATTGAAAAAACTGCACTACAAATTACGATACATGCTGCATTATATTTTAAATAAGAAATTTAATAATTTTACCGACTTTCTATAATAGCTATCGTCAATACCCAGTAACCCACCTAGGACGATATTTAGTACCTACATTATATAATATATATATTATGTATAAGTTAATTATTCGGAAAGTCAGGAAAATGTATTACATTTAAAATTTAAAATATAATTAACATAGCTATATATATATACCTAGGATGCTAGGTGGCTATTGACGTTAGCTATTTTATAAGTTGATGTATAATATAGGCGATATATTTATGATCAATATTGTGATATTTATATAAAAGGAATATAATATAGTATTTATAAAATCAAACTATGTTAGATTATTGAATATCTTTTAATATGAAGAGGTATTTCCTTATGTCTTGCGATGGTAAAATGATTACAAAAAACTACAACACTAATAATATTATATACTTGTAAATAAACAGATATTAAAGAATTAAATAAATATATAATTAACTATAGATACTAGTACTAAAACTATTGGTAAGGAAATTAATGGGGCATAAGCAACAAATTATATAATAATAGCCAATTCTAACTAATACAAATTTTTAACTTAAAAAAATGTAAGAACAATTATTGTCTTAAATTGAGTATAACTCATCTTTCTTATTCATATCATATTTTAAATTAAAAATATAATCTACAAAATGTAATTATTGTTAAAATAGTTTTTTGGCTCTCCTGAATAATTTGGAAAATGTCGCTTATGTCCTTTTGCGTTGTCGCCATCAATTTATGCTTTTTCCCTAAATAAAATAATTTATAAATGTTTACAGTTTAAAATTTGACGATACTTTTAAACTTAGTTCATAATTAAAGTGGCTTAATTAAGGATGAACAGAACGACTTCGTTCAGAGTTATTATACTTTTCACGAATACCAATTAAGCAAATTAATTAATGGAATGAGTTGTTGGTCGTCTACTTCTATGGAATACAATCATTTATAATAAGTATATAATATAATATTATATTATAATAGTTCAAACAGATAAGCTTAATTAGTTCATATAATATATTATCGATCATCTAGTTTTGTATTCGCATAAAACTCGGCGGTACACCAAAAACAACATTATAATAATATGCATAATAATATGTTGTTTTAACTGTTTAGTTAATTTTTTTAGTAACATATTTAGTTATATTGACTTTTGTGCTTACATACATGAACAATTGCACAATTTATATTGACTTTAATATTTTTTTTTTAAATATTATATTATATTACTGGGGTGTCGGCTAAACATTCAAATTAATTTAAATTTAAATTTATATGCGTAGTATAAGTATTAGGTACTAGTCGGAAAATTGGGTTTCGATGACGTGTGAAGATACCATAGAAGTTAATCCTAATGATATAATTAATGAGATGAAATTAAAAACATAAATTTAATTAAAATTTAATTAAATCACCAAATAAAAGATTGAAGTTAAATTTGTAAATTCTTAATTTTTTAATTAAATACATTGTTATGTTTTAGATTTATAATTACAATGGAAATATATAATTAAAAAGTATATTACGTCATATTATAATTTACTTTTAAACTAATAGTGTACGTTAACAATTTAAGTTAAAGTTACATGACAAAAATTATTTAAGTCAAAATATATAAAGGATTTGCATAATTTTGTTAATTGTAAAATGTGTTATATTTTTACCTTGATCCCCCCCTCCTCCTCCACGAAAAAATCCTGTGGGCGCCACTGAATGTACTGATAGTATAATAACATAATTCGCATCCATCGTTAAACGTAGGTGCTATGTACTTATTATTGGTATATTGTACTTGTATCGTAAAGCGATACAGTACACACATAAATTCATAATTGATGATTTATTTCTAATCACTATAAAATATATCGTCGAAAAAAAACTTACAAAAAATATGATAAAATTAATTGTTGATCAATATAAAATAAACGCGTCAAGTCGATTATAATATGTGGTTCTGGCTAGTAATAATTTTTAAATTATTTGTTCATAATATAACAGTCAAAAGCAAGTAAGTACATAAATATTGTATTGAACTATCGTGTATATGGCGTGGATATAATATAGGAAAATTATGAATGGGATTTAAGCGTTTTCATCTAAATATTTGTAAAAGATATAATATATGATATAATGTATACAATTTGGATAATCTCTATAATTTGACACGTATAATGGCACCACAGTACTGAGAAATTATCGAAAAAATATATTATATTCAAATTGAAATCAAATTAAATTAAAAATGCGTATTAATAAATGATATTTAAAAAAATTAATATTCGTTTTCGTTGTTCGTTTAGAAATACATAAATCGGTGGAAATCCTAACAGTATACAGTTATCGAAAGTTTCAATAATTGCATTGCATATTATTGGTACCTTTTGAGGTAGTATATTGGCGGTTAATATAACCAACAACCAATAACTGATTACACGCGTACAATATAATTAGATATACCTATAAATACTTCATTATGTTATCATGATTATGTATGAGATACTTATTACAAGTATTTATGTTTTTGTTTAGTTGAATATTATAAAAATCGAACCTCATAACTTATGCCTATTAAAGTAAATAGGCATATAAATATTTTATAACCAAGCTCAGTAATTTTATTTGCGATAAAATATAAGTTGCGATTTATATTACTTTATTGGAAAATACATGGGCACAATTTTTTGTTATAAGCATTTAAAGTTCAAATTTTGACAACATTTATCAAATTTATAATTTATTAATTATTTTGTAGTTAAAAATGTATAAAATGTTTAACTTTTATGGCTAAGGATTGAAAATTTAAAACAAGGCTCCATGTAAATAGGTTATATATAAATTACTTTATCCACAATAATATTATCAAGTATACTTGGTAATATCATAGGCTGACTGACCGTTTTCGCTCAGAATCGTTTTTCTTATACAATGATATTATATCATTTAATTCAAATTTAACATCATCCATTACAGTGACCCACTTGTCACCTACTGTACAGCAGAGTGACATCCACTTACCCACCTTTTTATTTATAAAAATCAGAGTAAAAGTCACGAAGTTCTTAAGTATAATTCGAACGACCTTGGATTAAAATAGATGATATTATGTCTCGCACGAAATGTTCGAATTTATAGTAATACTGTAACCTTTCGATAATCGATAAGTATTTTTTACAGAAATTATTTTTTATTTTTATTCGATTTATAGCTAGTAGCGTTATAGTAAGTTATCGGCTGGAGTTGTAAAATCTAAATTATTATACGTATTTATCGAAGTAACAAATCTTTTCGTTCTTTCACTCTGATGCAAGTTCTACCGGATGTTACTGATCTAATATCGTAATATGTTATACTATCGTTTAATCAGTAACTATATATACATATAGGTATATCAATGATATTATGTGATTAAAAATGATATTTTATGGTGATTAGCACCAGTGAAGAAAATTATTCGTACTTCATGAGACCTATTGTGACATGCATAGTACGTGACTTGGAAAAACAGGCGTACTCATGTGCAATGTACAATAGGTACATACGTTTAATGTGCATATTATAATGTGCTACAAAAAGGATCGTGTAAACCAGGCCGTTGGCTTGATAAACCATTTTTTTAACCATCGAGTATTTATATATAGAGCATTGTTCACAAAATGGGATTCGTGTTTCAAAAGCTTTTAAGTTCTAAAAAGTCACAAATGTTACAAACCCGGTATGTAATCGCGTGGCATATTTGAAAATTTACCTATAAGACTACATTTATTTTGTTCTTGTTATTTACATAATTTCATATTTAATTTTATCCACAATAAACATATTTTTAAACATTTAAATACATTTTTTTTTCAAAAATATGGTTTAAATGTGGGTAAGTATTTAATGTTTCATCGTAACGTCGAGTTTTTCATAAAATATGATAATTTAATTTGTAATTTCAACTGAACAGTTCATTGCTTAATAATTTGTTCAAGTTCGATTAGAATGTAATGAGGATGTATCATGCATTATTTATCTAGCTCAGGGTAATTTTACTTAATATAAAAATACAAAGTGATTTAAAAAAAATAGAAAATAATTGTTTGATAGTAAAGCACACGGTTTGCTAAATACATATCTATCGCTACTTATATTCTACCATACTAAAAGTGTTGTTACATTTTAAATATTTGTTTGTAAATAATAATTATTACTGTCGATCATATTTTTATCGATTACGACAAACTATCTATATTCGAAAAATAATGAAGAACATACTGTTTATAATTTTATAATTAAATGGGGTATGAATGGTTCACTTAAATCTACATATAAACAAACGTTCGAGGGTGAACATGGCTATGACGAGAGTCTCTTGTGTATTTCACTAGTACCCCCTTCAGCTCAAAAATGAAGAATCGAACGAAGTTTTATGGAAAAATCCTAAGCCATCCAGTAGCTGACTTATTAAACTATTATGGAAAAAAGAAACAATAGATACTATTAAAGAACAAGAAAAAATTATTATAGAACAAATATCCAAGCTCAATAAATACGTTAGTAACAATTTAATTATAAAATACAAACTACAGATGACAATGGTGGATGGCAAGGTAATTTTTATCAATTAATGTTTATATAATATTTACTTATATTTAAAACTGATAATTTGTGACGCTTTTCAGGTTTTTTTTTTTTTATTTGATCATTTGAGCCCGGCAACTATGGCCATTAGCTGTTTGTTTGTTTGTAGGGGAGGATACTGTTGGTTGGTAAACACGTGTGTGTAGTTTTGGCAGATTTTCAAGTGGGCACAGGTAGGTATCTGCCATGCCCAGGTGGGGGATGGCGGCACTTGTTCTCCGGACACCGTGACTTGCCCGAAGAAAAATGCCGCCCGTGAACCGAGGTTTGAACCCGGGTAGGCTGCGTCGCAGCCGACGCCTTAGTCCGCTCGGCCACTCCGTCCCCCCTTTTCAGGTTTGTAATGCGTTATGTGACACTTCTTCGTTACAATGTTTTATTTTCCATTCAAAAATTTCTGAAATTAATGATATTAAAAAAATGAAGGAAGAATGTGAAGATGAAAATGCATTTCGATTTGGTTTGAGTCCTCTTCATTGCCGAATTAAACTAATGGAGTGCATTCTTCATATACTATATCGTATGAACATAAAAAAATGGAAAGTTTCCTCCAAATCTGGCGACAAAGATGAAATGGAAGAACAGAAAAAAAAATTCAGAAAGACTACCGTGAAAAAACTGGATTATTGTTGGATATTCCAAAACAAGGTTTTGGAACCATTAATGATGGAAATACGGCAAGACGGTTTTTTAGTGACCCACAGTTGGCATCTCAAATAACAAATGTCGATGAGAATTTAATTTATAATTGTTGCTCATACTGTTGAAGAAATTGAAGAAACAATTAGTACAGCCATTTGTAACGGTAGTGTGTACTATTATTAAACCTAAAGAAATTTTAGTTTTTTTTGAATATGCTAAATTTAAAGTTTACTCAGTTGTTCGACAGTTGATATTTGTTTCAAAATTATTCACCTATTTCATTTAAAATATCCATTACAATGTACTATGGTTTTGCATTTTTTTGAAAAAATTTTATATAAGTTGGAAACCTGGAAACCCCATATGATACTGTGTTTCCTCAAGTTTCTAAAATTATATCTGAATTAAATTAGAAATTTATTATTTTAAATAATAGTATGTATAATTTTGGTATTACATAGCAAACATTTAAAACATTTATTAAAATTTTTATTTTCCTTTATAACCATTCAAAGTTGGAATTTGTAAAGAAAAAAAAATTTTTTTTTTTATGATTACTAATATCAATATTTTATTATTTATAGCAAACTTAAGTTTAAAGATTTTGTATGTATAATTTAAAACATTTATTAACATTTTTATTTTCCTTTATAAGCATTCAAAGTTGGAATTTGTGAATTTTTTTATGATTACTAATATTAAAATTGTATTATTATATTGATTAAAATATAAAGATGTTACAATATAAGTTAAATATATATAGTTAAATATTAATTTTTCTCTATACCTAACCTAATATTTTAGTCTGCATGTTAACATTATAAAAAAATGGAACTATATTATAACATATTTTGCTATGATTGAATTAAGTTTAGTTTTGTTCAAATGTATTTTAATTGATTATTTAAATAATCTTGTATGATATACTTGAAAAAGATACAAGGACAGTTGTAGTTGAAATATAGGTATTGGGTAGACACCTCCAAGACTAAATAGTATGAATAAGAGGTGACTTACCTGCAATGTTTTTTTATGAACTTAAAAAAGGAACAATACCAAAAAATAAACGTGTCAATTCAAAACATTTATTTATTAATTTGATAAAGTAATTTTTAAATTGAATAATAGATGGTTATTGATGCAATATATTGGTTTATAAATTAAAAAATTAAATTTATTTATTTAACAAACTATACTTTTTATGTTAGTAAACCTTGTAAGAGTGCAGAACGCAGTTTATTTTGTGTGATTGAGTGATGGTTCTTTATTCTTACGTAAATAGTCAAAACAGTTTATTTATGTTATACAGTTTTTCTTTTATTTTGACCAGTGCTCTTCGAGCTACAGATATTTTGGTATAGAATTTTAAATAGTTTTTACAATATTTTCTTTTTACATAATTTGCTCATTGAGCTAAAAATATTCGATACGTTAGTTGTTTGATGAGTGGTATGACTCACGTGGGTGCCGTAGGGTTGATGGATAGACCAAAACAGCCGACTCGGTTGGTGGTGTTTGGCGGGTGTAAAGGATGCGGCTATCGGGCGTTGATTCGTCCTCGACAACACTGCTTCCTAGGTGCACGTATTAGTTGCGGCGCGGAGTGGTGGCTGTGATGACAGCACGTCCTACAGCGGCGGCAATAACAGTTGCAGGTAATTGGTTCGACGGTGTCGCGTGCGGATGACGGCGACGGTCAGCAGGCAGACTTGACGGTGGCGCGTGCGGGTGACGGTGATGGTCGGCGGGCCAGCTCGACGGTCGCGCGTGCGGGTGACAGCGACGGTCGGCGGTTGCGGACAACGACCACTGCTGTTTGGAATCGGTAGCTTGAACAGTACGCTGTTAAGGCGTACCACTACCGACTCCGCACAGAGAGTGTTGTGGGGGAGCTCTCTCCAGTGCTCTAGGCGTGAGTAGCTTGATCAGTACGCTGCCAGGGCGTACCACTACTCACACTGTCAAGGCTGGAAGAGAGGTGTGGAGGGAAGTTACGTTAAAATGACGGGAGTGAACGAATGAACAAACTATCGAACGAATTATTGCTTGATTGAATGATAGAACTATTGAACGATTGAATGAATGATTGATTGATACCGTAGGCTCTGATCTGGCCTGTATAAATGTAGTTTGGTACTTATTGCTGCTGGTTGGTGTGTTGAATAACATTGACCACATTGTCTTAGGTTTCTGCATGATGCGTGTTGGTTCTCATGTGGGCGGCTAAGTTATATTGATGTAGTTTTAAATAATCTGGTTGATTTTTGTATTGTTGACATTAATTTGTGTTTTTCCGTGTCGGAAAGTCTTGTAAGGTGGTCCGGTCTTAGAGCGCGTGTGCTGCCGCGCGCTCTGTACGGCGTCAGTGCGTTTTTCTATTTCGACGCATTTTTGTCGTTATTCGACACATGTGTTGCTTTACGGGCAGGAGAAGTAATGGACATTATAGTAGGTCAAGTTATTAAGTACCACAACACTTTACGCGATCATTAGTGGCATTACTGATGAGTAAAATGCTGGAAAGTCACGATTAGGTCGGTTCGGTACCGTTTCATCGGACGCTGGTTATGTCCGGTAGATGGCGCGTGTTGTTTCATTTATGCTTATTAATTCTGTCTCGTTACAACCTATAAATCAAATAATTAGTTACAGTTTAAATTTGACAAATAAATTGTTTATTATGAAAATATGTAAATATTGAGTTAACACCAAATTTATCATTTCAACAGTTTTGTCAGGAATTTGATAATATAGTAATTAGTTATATGATAATTTTATTACATAATTTTATAATTTTATTACTGAGATACGATATTATTGTTACATCTTCATCAACAGTTTTTTCGAATTAATTTTGACAAATATATTGTTGGAAGTATACTAACTATTATTTTGTTGAATCACCTATGATTTTTATCATTGTTATAGTGATATTTTTTTGAGTGCGCATTATCAACCCCGCGTCTCGCCGGCAGACACGCGACCCCTTTATTCTCGCGGCGAAAATCTCGTTTGAAAATTGACTCCCGGGCAATGGTTCCTGCAATCAGTCGGATCTGAAGATTCGCACCATCGGAAATGCTCCGAAACGATTGCTCGTCAATCTCGACGAGTCTTTGCATGGCGCCAGCCATAATATATTAATACAATATAAATCGATATTTCACTCAACAATGACGACATTATAATAGTATCGCGCGCGTATACCTTTACCTAATTAAAGTAATATATATAAGTGCGTATTATATTACTTTATTATTAACCGTTAAGACGCAGGCGAGTGTAATAAATAATATTCTTTATATTATTTTAAACAAGTCGAGACGATTCCAAAATAAATGCTTTTATCGTGTACCGCTGCAGTTATTCATATATTATGGCAATCGGTTTTCCATGTTTTTTTTTTCCAGTTTCGTCTGGAAAATATTTTCACGATGTGTAATTTATTGAAATTTTCAGTTTCCCGAGTAATTATAATATTTCGGATACAATATAATTCATAACATATATAAAGATTTAATGAGTCATAATAATATATTATGTGTACAATATTATGTACTTATAAGTGATGCGTATACATTTTTGAATCCATTACATCCGTGTTCTACATAATACGCATATAGGTATTGAAGCTTACGACTTAATATTTTACGGAAGAAACACACATGTCGTTTGGTTTTCTTTAAGGCGTTTATTTTAAAAAAGAAAACGGGCGGAGACGTTTTTAAAAACTTGTTCATTATAATAATATATCGACATGAGCATATATAAAAGTACGTTTTAGTTATGCGCGTGTAATATATTATGCGAGTGTACATATACATAATATATAAGATGAAAATGATAATAAACAAATAACAGAAAAAAGTAGAAGCGTTAGAACTTATAGAAGTTAAAGTAAAGCAAAAAAAAAATTTCTTAAAAGTTTAAAAAAAAAATAAAAAAAACATTAGTTGTATAAAATGATAAGTATATAACTGAGCAAGAAACATATTTTAAAGTACATTCTTAGACTTTTTCTCTCGTTTTTATATTGTTTACTTTAAAACTATTATTATTATTATTAATTGTATTCCTTTTCCTCCTCCTCTATATGATGCGTATACATTATTGAATCCATTACATCCATGTTCGACATAATACGCATATAGGTATTAAAGCTTACGACTTAATATTTTACGGAACAAACACACATGTCGTTTGGTTTTCTTTAAGGCGTTTATTTTAAAATAGAAAACGGGTGGAGACGTTTTTAAAAACTTGTACATTATCCTTAATTAAGCCATTTTAATTATAAACTAAGTTTAAAACTATCGTCGAATAAATAAAAGCAATTTTAAACTGTAAAAATATATAAATTATTTTATTTAGGGAAAGAGCATAGTCTTAGATTTACAACATAGGTATTATTCTGGCACGGTTTTAGAAATCTGGAATGGATAAATTTTTTTCAGAAAAAATACAATCATAATATAATTACAACATAATAAATCATAGATAAAATCAAGCCTGGAGGAGAGAAACATTTGGTTTTTGCCTTTTGACTCAAGGGGGGTGGGAGAGTAGAAAAAAACGCCTAACCTACGTACGAGAAAAAATATAGTTTTGAGGTATACCTTTAGTGTATCTTTAAATAAAAAGAGATGATTATTGATAAGTATAATACGGAAAAATAATCTAAGGCGAGGCCTGAGCCCCAAATTTATAGTCCTAAGTATATAGTTAATCTTATAATAAATAACAAATTTATAAAACGTAACATACATTTATACATAAATTTCAATACATAGGTACCTGAGTGAAACTAACTATCGTAATATATTAATATCCTCGTACCAAAGGTCTCAGTCGGTTTCACCCACCGCATTAGATGTTTCACATCAAACATTTAACTGGTTTGTAACGATTGTAACTACATAGGTACTTATCGTGGATAAATGGATATTATGATATTAACTTGCCAAGTAAGAAATCACTTAAAAAATAATAATAAGCCGTCATGTAACTCAGTCAAAAGTAACTTAACATTAACTTTTTAACTCGTTGTGCCCAGCCTTGCAAAAACGTTGGAATTGTTTTTTTCAGAAATCGCTGGTTTAAAAATCAAAACGTGTTGTTCATTACAGCTGAACCTCAATAACTCGAACGACAATAAACATAAGACGAATTTTCGATAATTCTAAGGTATGTATTGATCCCTGCATTTAAAATAAATACAATTTTTTCAATAACTATAATTTTTTTTTTGTCTCCGACCTATTTGAGGTATCGAGATTTCACTGTATTATTTTGGAAAATAGTAATTTCGTTTGTCGTTTAATTAAAATAACGACAATATCATTATTATTACAAAAATGCTGCAAATCGATAAAACGGTCGAAAAACCGTCGGCCACCATAGAAACGAGTGTCATAGCATTTGTAAACAGTGACGAGTACGGTCATTTTATAAGATTGCTCAGTTCATAATAATCTTGAAAGCATAATATCTTGTATTTTCGCCAAACATATTATACAGAAAATGGACTTTAATCGGATGCAAGACGAAGCAATTATACGCTGTCAACTGAGACGTTCTAATAAGACATTAGTGTCGCCGTCGGCTGTTTCATCATGGTGGTCACAGATATCCGGTCCCATGTCTAGCGAGCTGCCGTCGCGGAATAATTCGGCGACGTCGCGGTCGGATGAGAATACGATGAAGTCCTACCAGCTTCCATCGACGGCCGACCAGAATTCGGTGACGTTGGACTCGCTTCTGGTGTCTCATATTAAACCTAAAACGGATCTTAATCGGACGCAGAACGAAGCAATTATACGCCGTCGACTGAGACGTTCTAATAAGACGTTAGTGTCACCGTTGGCTTTTTCATCATGGTGGTCACAGATATCCGGTCCCATGTCCAGCGATCTGCCGTCGCGGAAGAATTCGGTGACGTCGCGGTCGCAGGAGAATACGGTGACGTCCTCCTACCCGCTTTCGGTGACTTTCGACCAACTTCCTGTGACGTCGGACTCGCTTCCAGTGACGGCCGCTGTCGTTCCGGCGCGGTCCACAGCGTTTGCCAGCGGCCTATGGCCAGCTCGAGTTGCCGTTGGCCACTGGCCGCAGGGCGGTGCACAGTCTGCGGTCGCGGAGTATGGCGTCGCTGGAACTGGTAGACAACGGTGCGTGCCTGCCCGTATTGGCCAACGAGCGGTGCGCAGAGTTCGCTCTGTGGGAACTGCTGGCCGTCGACTTCCACAGCGTCCAGATTTTGATGACTTTTGACTTGCTTCCGGTGACGGCCGCTCTCGTCCCGGCGTGGTCCACAGCGTTTTCGAGCATCCGTCGACATGGATTGATGTTCGTCGAGTTACCGTGGTTGAATTGTTATAATATTGATTTGTAATATTTTGTCATATTAACTATGTACGATGTACCTTTATAATATTGTTGCTTTGTATGTATTCGTTAAAATTTTAAATTTTGTATTATTGTATAACCATGTATTTTGTACCAATTTCTTATATCCAACTATAATACTATACCGTTGAATTGTATGAATTGATTTTTTATATTGTCTAAACTATAAATGTTGTATTAACTATGTACCTATTGTAAATTGTGTTGTATTAAGCGTATACCTACTATCGTTGAATTGTTCTTGATTTGTTATAGCTATGTACCGTGGTAACCTTCACCCGTCCTTCGAAAATCGTAAGACGCGTTGTCGCTATCCGCAAAGTGTTTAAAATATTAGGACCGTTATGGCGTCAAAAAATAAGTTTAATTCAAAGTATATCTACCATAGTATTGTTACGTATTTAATTTTTTGTTACAATATACTTTTGGAATGTGGCAGTGAGATGAGACGTCATAAGCCACAAAGCAGTTAACTCCAAAATACACATGGTTTTCAGGAAACAATAAAACAGTTTTAAATTAGTCCGTAAAGTAAAAATAATAATATATTTTCACGAGAAAACAAACTATTGAACACACGAAAACAATTTCTCGATAAATTTATATGGGTTTTAATGAACATTTTTCAGAAGATGAAAACAAGTATGAGTACACTTTTATTAAATACTACCTATATAGTTTTTAGCTATTTAAAAATAAAGAAGGCTAGTATCATTTTTATTTATCAAAGATAACTTAAGACAATTTACAAAATTTGAAAAATTTCTCAAGACTATAACTAGTTCACAAAGAGCCAAAATATTTCCGTTCATGGAAAATGCTAATAAAAGTATATGGTAAAAACGGTTGACAGTTTTTGAGTTACACCAAATCGATTTTTTCGAAAATTTCTCAAGTAGCGATTTCTTTATTATTTTATAATTTATTCAAAAACTAATAACCGTAGACAATTGAAATTTATATAATAATATGTTTATTTTATCAATTCCTATACTTGATAATATTTTCAAAATATTTTGACTGTTTTCGAGCTGTTTACGGACATTTTTAATTATTAATTTGTAATTTTTTTAGTTTTTTTCTACAAATGTCAATAAATTTTTATTTTTTAGATCAACATGCTTGAAAAATGTATATATAAAACTGATATATTGTTACTCTAGCAGTTGAAAAATATTAAAAATACATAGCTACAATTTCTTTTTATAAGCATTTAAAGTTCGAATTTTGACAACATTTAATATTTATTTGTAGTTAAAAATTTATAAAATGTTCAACTTTTATAGGTAAAGATTGACAATTTAAAACAAGTTTCCACGTAAATAGCTTATATATAAATGACATTATTCACAATAATATCATCAAATATACTTCATAATATCATACGCTGTCTGACCGTCTTCGCTCAGAATAGTTTTTCTTATACAACGATATAATATTATTATATCAATTCAAATTTATCACCATCCGTTACAGTTACCAACTCGTAACCTATTGTACAGCAGAGTTACATACACTTACCCAATTTTTTAATTTTGTATTAAGCTTTCTCGGAATCTAATCGGAATAGCTTATTAAAAAATTTGAAAGTGTGTAAGTAAATACATTTATATTAAAAATAAATTTTACGAAGTATTTATGAATAACCTATACACTACTATCAATACACATAATTAACGTATAACCAATGTTTATCGTTCAAATTTTGCCGTAATATTGAAATGCTTTTCAACGATAAACACAAACGTTAATTTCATTATAGCGCTTGGGAAATATACACACCTCCTGATACACAACTCCTGATACACAGGCACAATTTTTTTATCATCATTTAAAGTTCAATTTTTGACAACATTTATCAAATTTAAAATTTAAAAATGATTTTGTAATTAAACATTTATAAAATGTTCAACTTTTATTGCTAAGGATTTAAAACGTACAATAATGCACGTAAGTAGGTTATTCTGTAACCAAAAAAATCTCAAGATATAAAAACTCAGTTTTTTTATAGTTATTTTATGTTCAAATTTGGAGGAAATTACATATTAAATAAGCAAGAAGAACGATTTTAGTTATTATGTCGTAATTTTATAATACTAATTCAACTTACTGGCAACCATATTAATAATAATTAATTACTAATAACTAATAAGTAATAACAATATAAATATAATATAAAATATCCATACTGACCAACCGTCACCACTCAGTTTTGATATTACTTATCATTGAATTCAAATTTAATGCCATCCATTATACAGTGACCCCCTTGTAACCTACTGTACAGCAAAGTGACATCCACTTACTCGCTTTTTTATTTTCAAAATTGAAATATGTCTTATGCAGTTATGCATTTTTCAAAAAAAAATAAAATAAAAATTCAAATGTATATTTCGATCATTTTTAGTGCAACAAGTCCGGAGCCATATAGTGCAGACTGCAGATAATACAGATAATCATAATTCACGAGCAATATAAATACTACGATAGAATGTGATTCGTTGAATTATAACATAATTATAAAAACAGCGTTTTAAGCTTGCACAAATAATATCGAAACACGGTTATTCGTATACTTTTTGAAAAAAGGGTTCACTCTAGATTTCTAGAAAGACACGTAATAAACGCACTCTCAATTTATCGGCAGCTAAATAATGTTATAATATTATGAACGAGTTTAAAACTTAAAAATTGAATTAACATGCACCATAATATTACCTTAAATATCGCTAAATATGCGATAAAAACAATAAAATAGGCAAAAAAAAAAAGAAATTTATTAATTAATAATTTCTTAATCAATTACAAATGATTATAGGTAGTTACTTAAGATTTGGAATAATTTAGCCACTCTGATCAGAATCTAAACGAATTTAGTATACAGCGCATTCAACGCTCGTTCGTTGAAAATCGGCAAATAATAATCGCAGTAGAAATCGACAAAAAAAAAACCAACAAAATCAGCAGATAACAAAAATTAGGACCAAATACCTAATAACTTATTAGTAATAAGAAATTGAAGGGTGGAAATGCAAAAGGTGGTATTGCCAAAAAATCGAAAATCGAGTTAGACATTTTGAATGGAAAAAATGCGGTAATATCGAATTTGTGGTCAAAATTAAACAATATCGATTATTTATATGAGCAAAATCGATTTAAAAACAGCTGTTCAGTGCATAATGTGGTATTCCCAAGTTTATGCCAAAACGTGTTATTGCCTATGCTATATGTATAGGAACTAACTTCTTATCAGTGAAAAACGTGATATTACCATTTACATTATGTTAAATACAATTTAACAATCACTTACAGTAATTTGAGGTTTTTTAATTATTTAAAGGGATTGTAATAAGTAATTTCATCATATTATGATAGTATACAAATTTTATAATATTAGAAAACAATTCAATATAATATTGTATAAATGTGTAATATGTGATAACTGATTACAAGTCTGGTTTAATGAGCAAATTTTCATGATTACACAACATACAGTTAGTTAATTTCATATTTTGTTGTTTCATATTATTATTTGCTTTAAGTTTTATTTTATTATTAAAAATATGAATAGAACAATTAAAATATTAAAAGCTGCTCAAGAAGTAAGTACTTACCTATAAGCTAAATACAATAACAATTATAAGTAATATAATGTTTCTGTTAAGTGAGATACCTTACTCAAACTATGTGTCTTGCTTAAATAATGTAAACCCAGTATACAGTTTTTTTTCTTCATGTAGGTATTCATATTTATTTTAGCATTTCATTTAATATTTTCTTTTAGAAAAATGTATACAGACAACTTGAGTATGATAATCCTAGTTCTACTACAGTTAGTCAAATGGTGAAAAACAACACTGAGGTTATGTGATCTTATATTATAAACAATGTGTTGTGTTTTAAACTTTTTACATTTTTATTTCTAAGTAATACAAGATGTATAAAAAAAAGTGTTAAATATGTATTTCCTATAATTTTGTTATAGGTATGTCTACAAGATTAAAGAATTTTTAATATTTTAATTGATTTAATTTTATTCAAACCTTTATACAGAGAAAAAATGTGATTTTTATTAGTGGTACAACGATATTAATAAAGTTACAAAATATAACAGATGCTATAAAAATATATTTTTAATGGTAATACTTCGTTTTAATAAAAAAAAAGAATGAGTGCCTTTGTACTCACGAATGATGTGTAACCATCTTAGCTGTAGTACGACTTTGATTGGGGAATATAATGTCATGGTTTGAGTGGGAACTAAAAAGTGAGAACCAGGTCGATTTTACATCTACGATTTTACATCTAGTAGAACATAATAAGTAGACTTAATAAACAATTCCTAGATTTCTGGTGAGAACTAAATTGTCAGGTTATTAATTTTGTAGTTGGTAGAAACATGGGGATTAAATGAATGGATGTTATGATGGCGTGATATGATAAATGTAATTGATAATAAAATTGTATCAATGTTAAGTCATTATTTTATTATAAATGCAAAATATTATATTATATTATAATATAATACATCACGGGTACCTATTGTAATTGTTCGCAACAGAAGGCAACAATAAAAATAACTTAAATTGTCTTTCGTTTAAATTGTTTAAATTGTAGAAAAACGGTAGCGTTAAAATGTTTATTGTTTAAAGACAACTTATCGTTAACTAACTTAATGATTATTTAATTATTTAGGTTAATAAATATAATATAAATATCATATTTCCGTAATAATTATCCATAGAAAATAATAGCTTTTATAGTAATTTATAAAAGTGCAGTCTGATAGTATATAGACTGATAGTATAGCTATAGCATAATAAATGTATTTCCCGTTTGTTATATTACGAATTGTATGTATTAGGTATACGTAGCATACCTATACATTTCATCGAAAATGTCATATTAGATCACAAATCGCAATACAAAATTAAAATATAAGAGGTGTACGGTAGTATTGATATTATTGAAAATTGAAATAATAAAATAAAAAATAACAATATATGAATAGGTATAAAATGAATAATACGATTAACCTAAGACGCGTATTATACTCAATATTTTAAATACACCGTACTTTCCGATTTCCGTGCGTGCGCGAGCATAAACGCATAATAATGAATAAAGATACGTGGGTATTTTCGGCGTTCTTGACTGTAAATTATATTTAATTAAATTAAATAAAAAAGTAATTACTTATTACCTTTTCAATTGATGAACCACAGTAATGTTTGAGTTACTCAATACCTCGTAATAATATAGTAATATAATATAGTAATACCTCGTACAGACACGACGACGACGACGACGCACAAAACGAGTCCGCATGGGCAGTCGTAGTGTGTAATAATATTATTATACGATATTAACACGGATTCGCGAGTATACGTAAACGAGAATAATAATTAATTAATAATATGTTGGCAGCACACTGTACGAATTGCCACCCCACTCCGCCCGACGATCACCTCTACGCGCGTGACGTCCGCCGCCGCCGCGTATGTTTGGTAGCCTGCGCGACGACCGTCACACACACACACACACACTCAAGCATTCACATCTACATGACTTACGCCTGACGCTCGATTCCCCAAGAAGGTCGTACTACAAACCGATAGCATAGATGTTTACACATCAAAAAAGGATTAATTTCAAAACGTTGTATTGCCGGCTATAATGCGTTTTGCATCAACAGAAATATGAACAACTTTAAAACGTGCTATTGCCATTACTTGTTCAAAACGTGGCATTGCCGGTAATACCACGTTTTGGTCTAACACGAAATTTTCAAAGCATTAAAAACAATGTTTACAATTTTGGTAGATTAATTTTGACACTGTCAATCGTTTTATTTTTATTTTTTACAGATTAACAAACTTATTCTGGGTGTTTATAGTCGTCAGAAAATGTGTTACAGTTTTCCTTAATTTGTGTACATTTTGGTTTTTGGCAATACCACCTTTTGCATTTCCATTTTCCACCCTTCAATTATTCTATTTATTAGTTATTATCTCTCCATTGCCTTGCCACGGTGCCTATACATTGAACGCGTTTATTTCATTTGACTCCGCACTACCAGCAGTTCGGACGTGCGTAAGGCGTAACATATAAAATATTTACGGTGCCCGTAAACACATGGAGCTCATCGACGTTCGCGGTGTCATGGTACCTCGCCGTGCTCTGCATGTGGAGGGAGACGGTTCATGTTTCTTTTATTCACTTTCGTATCACATGTATAGCACCTCATTTACGGGCAAGTGTCGTACAATACGTTTGTAACAATTGGCGACGGTTTGAACTGTACAGCATGATGCCGTGTGGTAATATTTACAGAAATATTAACGAATATCATGCTCACATGTCCCTTCCTACCACTTATGCCACCTCTTGTGAAATGCACGCTGCTTCTGAAATATACCCGTACCATTTAGTGCTATACAGAGATGGCGATGTTATTTTGAAATATTTTTGATTAATTGAATATATCTGCTAATTTCTGACATATTTATAGTTTATTATTTATATTACAGCGTTCAATATAAAACACTAAATGCTTCACTTTTAATATGATTGCTAACCACCTTTTTCTGGTTAAAACCTTACATTTTTGTATTTAAAATAAAATATTGCTTATTGTAACTATTTATGGTTACCTTATTTTTTATTTTTTTTTAACTGAATATTATGACTGAGGAGTCCAACCCATAAAATCCATACTTTAATAATACATTCTCGTGAATAGTAATCAAATCATACTATAATACTTCACCTACTAAATTATTTTGTGGTTACGTAGAAAACAGATACATATCCTAAATCGGACGAAGATGACATAGTGCAAGTTGCTAAACCAGACTGTTGGGACCTCAAACAAGTTAAATATTTCTCTGATGAGTACCAAATGATTATTTTTCAGTGGAAAAAATTTGATCTGCAAGTATTGAAAAAATACAATTTCAACATTATTAAAATCACAAAGTGTTCATTGTGCAAAAGAATGGATTAATGGTGAAGTATGTATATTTATAATAAAATTATAAATGAATGTGCGATGTTTAATTATGTAATTATTGTAATAATATATTAATATATTTATTATTTATTTTAATATTTTGTACCAACGATTATTATTTAAATATTTTTAATTTTATGATATTGTTTGTTATATTTTAGTTATTATGTACGACTCTTTAACTGAATTAGCTTATTTATATTTATTACACCAAGATAGATGTTTAAGTCTATCAGAAGCAAATTGTTGTATTGATCGAACAATTCGGATTTTCGATTCTATGGCAGAAAACCATGGACCCAAGTTTAAAGAAGTTATGATGCATTTTCCAAATCAGATATAGAGTTTAAAAATGTAAAACTAGCAACCAATAAATCAATTTCAAAAATAATTTCATCACAGTTTTTTAGAAGCCTTGCAAATAATTTAACAATTTGGCTATTGACAACACAGGCATCGCATGTTTCATCAGTAAATGATAGCCAATTTAAAGAAAAGTATACACAACTACTCAAAGACCTACATTATTTAGATGTAAAAAATTGGCTAGATGATTGTATTTATATATGACACATATTTTGTATGGTGATGAAAACATAAGAAGATTAGCAAAACAATTTCAAGTAGATGAAGTTTCGTCTGTAAGAGGATTTCGCGTATTTATTGATACTAAGGATAGTTCCAAAATACTCGATTTAAAAGCTTTATTAGATGCAATAAATACAGTAGCTATATCATCATCAGAGTGTGAGCGTGTGTTCAGCTCTATGAATAACATTGTTATTGATATAGATTTGTTAATACAATCGATATATACAATGTGTACAACAACCACTATACAATATACAATTAATTACAAAATTTAATAATTACCTATCTAAACGATTTTACAATATTGTAGACACCTACTGTCGTTCAGATATATAACTTCAACAGACTTTAGACCGGACTAGTGCCTGCTATACACTGCTGTGTTTCATTGTATAAGATCTTACAAATAATGTGTGCAGTTGAAAATAATTTTAATTTCAAAAGTTTTATCGTACCCAAAATTAAAAATATTAGCTTAAGTGAAAATTCAATGTCCATAGGGAATAGATAATAAAGAAATTTACAAAAAATAACAAATGACGTACTTATAATAATATAAACTAAACATTGAAAAAATATGACTTCATTAAACTACAACAGACATTGAATTTATTTTCATTTACATAGAACAGACGAATATGAAGTTAAATATTATGTATATAGTAATGATGAAATGTATGATATTCTTGAAAAATCCCATAAAGAAACAGCTAGGCCATTACTCATTATAGTGAAATAAACATAATGATTAATAATTTAAAAATAATTACGTTAGTATATAAATCACGTAATGTTATTCAATTGTTTTTGTACAATATTATATGTAACGTGTATACCTCTGCGTAAATATTGTTGGCATATCAATAATGTAACGAACCAACTACTTCAGCTCAATAATGGAAGTATTTTGAAATAATTAATAACAAGTTGAATGTATGAGTTATGTATATTTATTTGTAATTTAACGTAATTATTCTAAGTCCAAAATAATTAATTAATAAACTTTGGTAAACGAGATGTGACTTAATAATTGACTTGGTGGTTTCTCTGCTGGTGCTCGTCTGATGGACACTTGTCCATCGACGTACCTCGTCGGGTATTCCTAATAGCTCCCTCCTATGGCATATTAGTATAAAACGGTATATCTCTGCGTACTCCTGAGGTCACCTTTAGACGTCATTCGTATAATTATGTTATTTTGGGAGTATATATTTTGTACAAAGTCATGATCTTTTATGCTTATTGTATAATTTGTTTTTCCTAGAATATGGATAATGCGTGCATATACTTATCACGTGTTGTGCGGTACCATTGATGTTATTACTATTAGTCCTGTACTCCTATCGATGTAGGCTTTCCGGGATTACTGATATTATTACTATTAGTTTTAATGATGTATGCCGCCCGGGGTTACGTGCTCCCTGCAGCATTTATGTCTATTATTGAATATATCATTATTATTATCTAGCGAAACCACAGCCAATGAGGTGGGGCCTGTGTGTTTCGCTGGGCGTCGCGGGGTTGACGGACCGCGGCGCTTGCCGACGGCCGGGGCGTCCACGTCGCCGGCGGATGGATACTGACTTAGAAAGTTTGCTAACACCGAGCCAATCGTCCCATTTACGGTCGATTACGTGAATCAACCGGTGACACGAGATCCAGTCATTGCGTCTCAGACGAGCGACTCGCTGAAGTGCGTGAGATGAGAATCACAGAAGGCCGACGCTAGCTCCTATACGCTTAAGGCGTCGCGCCGGGTGATTACTTCTCCGAACATCCCTCATGAGTACCTTGACCGATAGATGGTTCGCATTAGCTATGAGCAAAGATGCGTCCCTGGCGGGAGAGATCAAACCGAGCGGATGGGAAAGCGTACTGGCGAGCCGGTCGGCGGGGGGGCGGTGATCCGGATTCAGTCAATCGTTTACAAATGACCCAGCTCTAGAGGGAGGACTCCGGAGTTGTGCGCCGGAACCAACCTCGACGGCTGGGTGCCACCAGTGGCAGAACCTTGAACGCACCAGCCTTAGGGCCGGCAAACACAGTTTGTCGTCAAAATAAGCACAATTTGTTACCGTAAGACTGAAATCACCAGAGAGTGGGCGGAGTCAGGATTCACATGCCTGACCTACGGGCAGGTAACATCTTAGTAACGCTAGGCGGAAGCGAGGAAGCGGGGGCTAAGGTCCATCGCTGCCGTAAGAACTGCTAAAGAAACTGCGGTGACGACGGCGGCGGGGGGCTCGGATCCCCCGCTGCTGAGCGGAAACCGACCGCTACAGACAACACGAGGCCACCAGAACTCTGAAGGCGGCAGAGCGAGGGCAGGTCTGGGGGACCGCCGGCAACACTGGGCCGGTGTTCCCGTGCCCCCACGGGTGAAGCGCCCGCCGGTCGGGGAGGGGCTGGCGGGTCCCCGGAGCGGTCTGACCTAGGTTGCTGAAAGGGCATCGAGGCAACCCCGTGAAGACTTACTGGCGCTCACCCGCCTGGCAAGAACGGCCCAACCAGGTCACGACGAACCAGGCGTGTAGACTGACCAGCACAAGTACACACCTGCTACCGGCCGCACCAAGACGAGTCACGTTGAGAAACTGGCTGACTAATCTGGTCCGGGAAAGGGGCAGGCGGGGTACGGTCTTAACGAAGTTAGCCCTAGAGCTTCGAGTTAACTGAACTGCAATCACAAGGGCTCGGGGCAGGTCATGCTTGGTGCTAGCGAAATGACCAAGGACCTCCGAGTTCCCTGGGCCACCTGTACCTTCCAGGGTGGCAACCTGGTGGTTTAGAACACGCTAAGCCACAAAAGGTTTGAAATGGGTAGGAAGGCGGGGGGGGCGCTCGAACAAGGCTACACCCTCGAGCGCCCTCACGAAAAGCTCACTCATGATTGTCCAGAATCGTGAGGAGCAAAAAGAGCCGCGGAATTGAGGCCGCGGCTGACGATGTCCTGCCCGGGTACAGGACTGGGCGGATGACGAACGGCCGGAAGGCGTCTTCGCACCCCCGGGCCACCTGAGGGCCTCGTCCCGATCTCAACGCCAGTGGAGGGCGCATCTCCAAACCGAGCTTCCCGGGGTAATAGGAAGCACCTGGAGGTGGTCTCAGAGACTTACCGGTGATGACGGGGAAGGGTCATCAATGAAGGAAAAGAGGATTGGCTAGGCAGTTTTCAGCAGACCAGCCATTCCGACAGTATACCCAGAGATGGGCAGCTTGCCAAATGCAGGTCCTCAAGGATCGCAGAGCATCTGCTTACACATACGACTGCCCGACCGTCAGCTATGAAAAAAGGTCCGCGCTCAAGGTGCAAGCGATCGGAGCGGACCGAAACGTTGAGCGCGGACTCACGGGAAAAACCAATAACCGTGTTCCAGGCGTATCAACGCACTGAGGAAGGGAAGACCTGATAGGCACGTCAAAAGACCCCGACGTGGGTCCTCGTATAACGACGACCGAGGTGATGGAGGGCACCTTCCTTTTCCGCACGGGAACCATCTACCCAAGTGGGGGAATTATACCACCTGCGACAAACCAGTGGGCTCGGGCGAGAGGCGCCAGAGCATGGCGAGGGAAGCAGACGCGGACCTCCGTCGACGCGCTGGCGCTTCTAGCACGAACCTGACAGAGAGCACACGGGCCCGACCAACTCGTGTGCGAACACGTGCAAGGTGGAAGTCCGGCTGGGGGACACCCTCCGTCAGGCACTCAAACCCGAGCATTCGGTACGGACACGGCATCCGGCAAATTAAAACCGTACCACTCATAAAAGGTCGCGTCGCGGCAGCATAAACAACTGCCCCGACGCCGATGCTAGTGGGAAAAGAGTCGTTGTGAGTACTCTGGATAACGGATCCTTCAATCTCATCTCGCGGGCGACGAGGATAGCCCCACTGAAAACCCGACTCAGCTAACGCCCGAACGGTAACAGTGCCCGTCGAGCTGTGTGGCGTGCGTCCGGCCGACGTGCGCGTGTACCTCGCGTGCCCGCGCTCGCCGGCCGCACGTCCGCGACATATGTGGATGGCCTCGCGGGGGCTGTCAGGAGTAGCGCCTTAGTAGAAGGGGAGTTATTTGCCTGGGTCGATCCAGCGCTCGCCGACGCGGTTATACGAAACCCACCGATCTATCTCGTACGAGAGCAGCCGGCGGGGGACCGTCAGCCTGGCGCCAGGGCGCCCTGACGTAACCCGTCGGAGGGATGTTTCCGCGTCACCCAAAGGCGTGAAGGAGCCGCCCTCGCGACATATGGCTAAAGGTGTAAAAACCCCCGAGGGACTGGTCTTATAACTCCCCGTCACACAGTGGTTAGTAATATCATTATTATTAATATATACGTAGTCACAGCTCGTTACACCTCATCGCCATTTCAAAGGTTTTTGTAGGGCTACAAAAATCTTTAAATGTGTACATAAAAGAAAGTTTACATAAAACATGGACAACATACATAATTACATAGTTCATAAGTTTACAATAATATTATATATAAATCATTAATTATTGTCATATAATAATAATAATAATGGTGTTTGGAAAAATAAACAGCTCCGAAACCAGATGATGTAAATATATTGTCGTACCTAGTAGCTGGCTACTAATAAACGATGTTTGTTTTAAATTATTGTCATAATTATTCTCATTTGCAATTTTTCCGACTACCTATACGCGCACAATATATACCTGCAGAGAAAATGGCCGGATCACATAATACCGAAACAACAACCCAAGAAATCGAAAAAAGGATGTCATTAAGAATATCATCAACCACATCGAGTCAAGATAATGGAAACAGAACTTAGCATATTCGACAACTTCTGAGAAGCTCTAGAGTCCGCACTGTTGCGGATTCGGCGGGCCTGTTCGCGGGCGGTGACTCGTCGAAAACCCTTCAACTGGACGACGAATCCAGAACTGGACCGGTTGAATGGATCAAAAACGACGTGGTCGCTGTGCCAGCTCGTTACGTTTCGTTGCATAATCCGTCTTGTTTGGCAATTGAATGCCTATTGAATGTATACCTTCGACTACTGTGCCAGCTCGCGGATTCCGATGGGTTTATCAGAACTGTACTAGAACGTATACTCGGCGACTCTAACGTGTTCAATGATCGAACGTGTAAGTAATAAGTATGCAATTAAAATAAAAATAAAAATTGTGGTATTAAATTTGTTTTATACACAGACGACGTATAATGTATTAAACCGTGGTAGGTACGTCATGCGATCGAGGTTGCCATTTGCGACGTCTTCAAGCTTTGGCAGCCGTGGCTGTGGATAAACCCAAATTGGCATGGCATTAATGTTTTGTGAATATTGATAAAACACACTAAATACCAATCGATTCTGGAAAGACACTCGCGATACTGTTATTGGAGACAACCACCAGGCGTAGAAATACACTTAAGTGAAGAGTTGAGCGTTTATGAAGTAAATCAATTTCATTATACAATTCATAAGAGGTTAACTATACGATTGTTTATTATTTTTTTTCACTCAGGTTTATGGAAACGTAGACAAAATATATTGCCAAACACTCTGTCAAATTGGAAAACTATTTTTGAACCTTAAAATTCTGGACCCTGGCGTTGACCCGTTCTTATTTTATAACCTGACAAAAAGGATGAATTCGTAAGTGTAAGTACCTATTTAAATAAATTTAATATTGTATTTTTTATACTTGTCTAGTACTGTACTTAATAATGTTTCATTAAAAATGTTAGGGCAGTCATTTGGTTGCGAGTTATTTATTTCAAAACTAAAACATAATGTGGAATATAGTAACATATGTAGCTTGTATCATAACTATGCCACAGTATCAAAAACGAGGGTATGGACTATAAACGAATTCTCATCAAATTTAGTAAGTATATGGACTTAGTTGTTTTAGCAAAATATGTCACATCTAATTCGTCTTTCCGAGTTATCTTCTATCTAAAATTGAAAGGCAACCCCCATTAAAAACATTTAATTTGAAACTTTTTAATCAGAATTTTGTGAGACAATCATAACATTAATGACAATTTTAATTTAGGTTTAATGAGACAAGATATAACAGATAATTTCCAATCGCTAAACTTGGTTGAGGAAATCTATAATGAAATTATAATATGTATCGACTGGAATATTGTAGATATTCATATAAAGATGAAAAATGAATTAAAACAAATTCTTATTGAGCCAAATCGTTTGAGATGGACATCACGAGCCAAACCATCAAATGTATTATTTTCACAAAATGGCAAAGTTAGTTTTTCCTGATAAAAAAAAACAGGTTACATTTTTAATAAAAATTTTTAATTATTATAATATTTTTTTTTTTTTTTTTAGAATTGCCAAAATCTTAAAGAACCTTTTCGAATTAAGTGTATTTTGGATGAAAAATACTAATGATAAAGAGTCGTAGGAAGATCGTGAAAATAATTAATTAGCTAATTGTATTTAATACAGATAAAATCAATGTCCCCGTGTTTGTAATGAAAATTCAACGCTTGGGTTTCTGGTATTTGTATTATTGCACGTTTATTCTCATTATTCTTAGTAATTCATTATACAGATACGATTTAATTATGTGTATTACAGTATTTCTTTTGAATCATTAAATTATATTATACTCTTGCGAGTGTACATCAAAAATAGGTTAAATGCGGGTTTACATGAAATCAAAGGGGGGGGGGAAAGTGTGTACATATAACTTACGGTTCTTTGAACGGTATATTATGACTTATGATGGCTGGTTGGGTTAGTGGCAATATGCATCCACGGACAGTGGCGCGATCACGGCGGTGCGGTAATTAGTATTACTACCGACGTGAACGGTAATATCGTCCGGCTCACTAGTTGCCTTCTCTTGGCGGGGAGAACTGTGTGTTGAAACGGCGGCCAGCGGCCTGTATTTATGCTACTCGAGGCTGACTGGTCCCGTCCAAAATATCGTTTGACATTTTGCATGATTCTGGGCTTTAGGTCATTGTTCAAAGTGTTCGGTGATTACCATATTGTGGTGGAAAGAACGCTGATTCGGAATATGTGCTTCGCGTTCCGATAACTTTATCTGTTCCTTGGGAAAACTCATGTTTTCCGCGGGCGGCGTGCGTTCATAATCATTGCGCGACGGCGGGCGCTATCTGTGGTTTTATGTCGTGGTTGGTTGGTAGATGTTCCTACGCGGCGGGCGATATTTGATCGTTGCTAATGATCATAACGAGAGTGCGCCACGTTAATGGCCACTCCGTTTTGTCTCATTACATGTTTAAGTATTCCATTATGAGTATTTATGACGCCTATTTCAATATTTTTGTATATTCGTCTTGATGTGTTTGATGAATTAGTCGGTAGCGTCTATCTCAAACAACCTGTGTCAATATGAATTTGTTTTAATCTATTTTTTCTCTTTATATGAATGTCTACAACATTTCAGACTATACATATTGTTATTTCTTTATAGATTTCCACAACCATGATTAGAGATTGTAGTAGTTGAAGTGTTATATCTTGTCTCATTAGAGTTAAAATTGTTTTTAATGTTATGATAGTCTCACAAAATTCTGATTAAAAAGTTTCAAATATGTTTTTAAATTACCAGTTTTACTGCTAACATCATTAATGCATATGTTGTCAATGCCTCTGGAGATACCCTGAAGTTGTTATTATTGTTATAAGTATCTCACAAAATGCAGGTTAAAATGTTTCAAATTAACTGTTTATCATAGTAATACCTACTGTAAATTGTATAATAGGACTGAATTTATAATAACTATATTATTTGTCATTGTAATACACTAATACTGTAAATTGTAATAGACTGAATTTATAATAATTATTGTTTAATAAAATGTTGAGAATTAAAATAATAAAAAGGTTGATAAGTGGATGTCGCTCTGCTGTACAGTAGGTTACAAGTGGGTTACTTTAATGGACGGTGTTAAATTTGAATTCAATGATATAATATCATTGTATAAGAAAAACGATTCTGAGCGAAAACAGTCAGTCAGCCTATGATATTACCAAGTATATTTGATGATATTATTGTGAATAAAGTAATTTATATATAACCTATTTACGTGGAGCCTTGTTTTAAATTTTCAAACCTTAGCCATAAAAGTTAAACATTTTATACATTTTTAATTACAAAATAATTAATAAATTATAAATTTGATAAAAAAATGTTGTCAATTTGTGCCTATGTATTTTTAAGATATTAAATAACGAATGAAATATATTAAATGTATAATAGGTATTAACTAATATCTGATAAATAGTAAAATAACTAGATGTACCAACATAATAGTATTTAATAAATTAAATAAATTATTATTATTGACTTTGTTAATAAATAAATATAAATATAATAATACATAATTACATACGGACGTAGTTGGAACGTACCTGTCTGTAGTCTTATTATGACTATTGGTCAATTCATTTATTCATGGGTTATTTACTGGTACTATTGAAGTATGAATGAAGAATACGTCTAAATGGTCAAAAAATTAGATTCTGAGCGGAGCGAGGAAGCTAGTGGTTTTACAATGGTGTTTATTTTTTTTTTTTTATATCCTGTATACAAAATTTATACCAGAAGGAGTGCTTCGATTTCACATATATACGCTTTTTTAACTTTTTATATTAATATAATATGATAACTGTAAAAATAATACTACCTAATAAAATAATAATATGCTAGAATTAGATAATTATAGATTACAAAAAAAGTGGTTCTTACTCTGAATTGTCGATATATTTAAAAACCAACCTACGTTATTACAAATTTGAATAAATGCTATTGGATAGATATTAAAAAGTGGGTAATTGGATGTCACTCTGCTATACAGTAGGTTACAAGTGGGACAATGTATAATGGATTGTATTAAACTTGAATTCAATGATATAATATCTTTGTATAAGAAAAACGATTCTGAGCTGAGACGGTTTATCAGTCTGGATTTTTTATATTTTTATTATTAATTATTATAGCCTGTTAGTTGAATTAATATTATTATATTATTATTATTTTTTATTCGTTGCTCTAGCGATAAACAAAGCTTTAGAAATTAAAACCCCATTTTTTCATAATTTGTCGGTAGTTTTTCCCGTGGCATTAAATAACTATTGAGAAAAACTATTGAAAAAATGACCTCTTTAAAGTACCATCTTGATCTAATTTTCTAAAAGATAAGGTACTATATTATGTTGAAGTCGAAGCACTCCTTCTACAATATTTGGGAAAAAGTTTTGAACTTAGAGGAGTTTGCAGCTCTCGTCGTGGATTAAGTCGTCTTAGATCATCAATAGGTCACTATTTTGCGTTGTATAAACGTCGACCCCACAACTGGGAAATATTCGACGATTTACTAAAAAAACCAATGACGGTCAAAGAAACTATCACAGTTCCTTGTGAAATTCTAATTGACACAATATAAATTCAAGTATAAAATTAAATTTGTTTGTTTTGTTATTTTATTTTCAAATAGGTTAAATATATAAAAAGTAGTACATTTATCTAAATCTTGTGTTACTTTGTTTTATGTATAATATTTGACTATATACGTCATTTATATTCGTTATAAATTTTATTGTAATTGATATATAAAATAATGATATGATATATAATTGTACCTTATATAGATAATACGTCAACACTCTAATAGGACCAAAGCAAATGAAAATAATCGAACGCTATTAAAAGTGCTGTGTTACATTGTATCATTTTTTTTTCAAATAGAAACGACTGCATACAAGTTGCCTCATCCTATCGTACAATAAACGTAAACAAATTGTGTCCAGTAGTCAGGGTTGTGCACTATTCATATTAGTAGTCATAATAAGAAATACTGATAGCTCGGTAACTATTGGCGTGTGAATTTCGTGCGTGGCGTGCCAATTCATGCTAATTTCGTGCTAATTATTGGCAAAAGAACTATTGGCGTGCGAATTTCGTGCGTGGGCGTTCGAATACATGCTAATTGCGTGCTAATTATTGGCAAAAGAAATTTCTGGAAATTCTTTTTTTTTCAATCTTGGGGGGCTGAAACGTTTCAACAGCCCCCCTCCCCCCCAAAGTTTTTTGCTTATTTTTCATTAAATATGGTCATGCAAATTATAAAAATAGTCTTGCCAATTCATGCTAATTGCATGCTAATTTTTAGTGCAAAAAAATCTGGGATTTCAATATGGGAGGGGGGTGGGGTGGTGAAACGGACATCCGTTGTCACTTGCTCGTGTCCGCGTCACGATTTTAGATAATATTATAAAATACATATACAGGCTTTCGCCCTTTCGAACGTCGAGAGCTCTTTCGGAAATCGAAGGGACGGGAAAACGGTTAAAGAGTCATAGATTTTACTTCATTCCTCAAATCGATATGTAAGTAGATACAGTGTTGTATAAAGATAATTTTTTAAAAATCTAGATAAAGATAAAAGATAATTGCTAGAATAGTTATCTAAATGAAGATAAAAGATACATAATAATTACACTAGGTTATATTATTATTATACTTATTATTAATAATTAATTAATAATAATTTATTTTGTGATCGTTTCAAATTTTAATTGCAGAATAATACTTCGATAATCTGGGAATGTGGGCATTCTGATATCTGATTGTATTAGTTGTAGTATATTACAAGTAATACTGCAGTAATAGCACACTCGTTGTTATAGTGTTATGGTTCTATAGTGTTATATTATAGAGATTTATAAAACTATGGAAAACTATGAAATTATCCTATCAGAACTAGAGATGGGGATCTTACCGTAAAATATTTTTCGGTAAATTTACGTAAAATTTTTTATACTGTATAATATTTTTAATTAGTAAATTTAATATGAACTCAATCACATTTTTATGACTAATCTAACCATTATATTAGATAATTTGGGCATATTTTATACTTGATAATATATCAGATGGTGTCTTATTCAATATCTATTGACGTGTTTTCATTTTTATTCAGATGAATAGATAACTCTAATAAATTTGATTTTTTAAGCGAGTAGGTATCTAATATTAATTTACAAAACGCGTTAACTGTTCTAGAAATCGAAAAGACGTCATTGTATAATTATTGTATTTATAAATTAATATAATTTTATAGGTACTTTAAAAGTTTCAACTACCAACAAATAATATTTTTAAATTACAACAAAACTTAAAATAGTTGTTACACTTTGTTTAATTTTTTTTGTTTAATCTAGTTCTCATACAATTTATACTAAAAAAAGTACAATAAGCATAATGCATGTTTTTTTTAAATTAAATTAAGTATAATAGTTTGAGTGTCTTGAGGGAAGAAACCATACAGTGAAGGTACTTCGACAAATTGTTTAAATTAAATATCGAATATTGCCCAAATTTTTACTTAAAATATCTATAAAAAGAACTGTGTATATATTTTTAGATTTTTTCTAGGTTTCTAGATTTACTCCAGGTGCACAAAGAGTAATATTGCATTAACCTGGTTGCCTATCTGTCACATATCGGGCGCAAAATAATACAATAAATCAGATCACATATTATATTATAATATTATTATTATTATCGTTTAATCCGGTCAACAAACAAATATTTTTTACATCACTATCACACGGACTATCTTTAATAAATACTAATAATCACTTACTACGCACACATTTAGTCCATGACAAAAAGAGTTTTTCATGATTTAGACGACCCGCACTCGAAACTATAATATGACAATAAATTGCCTAGTAAGTTAAATCCCTTAAAATCGGTCGGTATCCCATTAACAATATAACTTATTTTTGAAAAATACAAATTTTAACCCTATTTCCACCCAGCAAGACAAAATTGTGTTAAATAGTTGTAACGAAGTCTCTCAACTATTAAGAGATAACTAACAGTTGATATATAATATATTTTCCAGTCTTAAAAATTGACGGGTTGAGAGTGAGTTAAATAGCTTTGATTTATGTATGAGAACGTCTTTATGATTTAACAATACATCAACTCGCGCTCACAATCGGTCAATTATTTAGATAAAAACTTTGATATCTGCGGTTATTTTAAATCCATAAAATCCATAAAATATCCATATATTTTGAAAACTATGGAAATTCTCAAACTTTTTAAATTAAATAAATCAGGGACTGTAACCGGACCGAAAATAACCGGTTATAAACCGGGAACCTTGTGTTAATTATTAACCGTAACTTAACCGAAACCATTATTTTCAAACGTTTATAAAATCTAACCAAAACCCGAACCCTAATTTTTAAAGTTCAATTTTTTCGGTTTTTAAAGGTTTTTTTCGGTTATAACTCTTTTATTTTTAAGTAAATTTTTCAAAAAAATCATTAGGTATTTATTATTTAATTTATATTTTATTCTTTCCAAGAGTATTTTATATTATGTAATGGGAAATAAAAATCATTGCCTACAGTATACAATCTATAGTCTAATTATTAAATTATTAATAGATACTTTACTTTATTAATAATTTGATAATAATTGATTGTAGTTTGTACTTTGTACTGTTTAAAGACTATACACTATATAGCTTAGCGATACCGAGTACTATCCAAAAATATTCAAACGAAATTATTGAGAGTTAAAAATATTTTATAAATAGACGGCCTTATTTCCCCGTCATGGTTATAATATTATGACGTTATTACTAGGTAGGTATTATAGACTATAGTTATTTGTTGCGACTACAAAAGATAAGATATTTAGAAGAGTTGATATAGGGTATCGTGTAGGTATTACTGTACTAGTGGTACTACCCACTAGGCCATTAGGGTATTCTTGATTGCGTATTTGCGTCAACTGTATGTTATTTGTTTCCACGTTATTAAATATAATAATTTATTGCAATTCGTATTATTCTGAGACTGCGAGTGGCGACTGGTGACAACGGTCAATAAGACAGTGTGGTCACGTAAATGTTACAATATTATTATAATAATTTATTTTGTATTTTGATAATTATTGTGTATGATTTTATTATTTTAAAATATATATTATAATACGTTTATTGCGCGTGTGTGTGAGGCGAACCGATGACGGGAAATATTGTTCTATTTATATTTTTATCATTTATTATAGTATTATACATTTATACCATATACCACCGTCGGCCGTCGAGTCAGTCTCTAGTCTCTACCTCACTGCGAAAGCTATACTCAATACTCTGAATACTCGGCCATAATATAATAATTATGGCTCGCCATAAACAAAATGCTGTGTATGGTTATTTCCCGTATGATGAAAAATTGAAAAAATCAAAGTGTAAAAGTTGTGGATCAACA